>NC_092703.1:30658874-30841780 GCF_964275005.1 Diadema setosum | reverse complement strand
TCTCTAGAGGGCGACAGCAGGTTGTCTCGAGATAAAAACATTGAGTTCAAGTTCCCATAGTCTTCATCTCATCATGACACCATAAATCACGTCACAATCCGAACATGATTACGTCATGAATTATACCAATTTAGTATATCTGCTCGACTTCAATATTCAGTCTTCCGCAAATAACGGATATGTACGAAGCATCTTAATGACCATACATTTCATAATAAATGTTCGTTTGTCGCATTACGATTGCCTTCAAACGAAGGATATGATGCTTTCATACAAGTACAATGTATCAACATTTTCGTATAAATACATTGCCTATTAAAAGAAAAAAAATAAGAAGTCAAACCGATCTAAATAGCATAGTATCGTTCCTAAAAAAAAAAAAAAAAAAAAAAAAAAAAAACTGTTTTTCCTTGACAGCAATCATCAAAGGTACGACGGGGAAACGTATACGATATTTCGTCACCCTTCCTACATTAGATAGGATATGTGAGGAGAGTGTGACATTACCCATTCCTATTATTGAAAGACAAAAAAGTGATTTAAAGATCGTAAGCAAGCTTTATAGCATGCAAGACAGCATGAGACTGACGCATATAGCAGGACTTGTATTCAGCCCATCACCACAGTTAATTACAGTAAGTATTTTTAAAGAAAGACTTGAGTTTGTTTGTTTTTTTTTATTGTTCCATATTCCACATTTCAAGAAATACATAAAACATAAACATCACAATACAAAAGCCTGGATGAATAAAACATGTGAAATATGAGGAATCTACATAGAACCATTGCTTGTAGGGTGCAGATTCCCAGATGCGGATGTGAGATTATTTCTTACTTGGTATATGTAATTAAAGGAATGACAATTATTTGTGAATTGGAGAAATATAGTTCACAATATACAAGCATTGCTTTTTAGTGTACCTCTCAGTTCTCTTTTCCCCCTCCAAACATAACTTAATATTTTGCGGATATGTATTTATATTTCTATTTGTTTAATACTTTTCGTTTCGCACATTCTATTGTATATATGCTTATGATATAATTCCTGATTTATTCTGTGTTATGTTTGGTTGGAAGAAAAATGAGAATGAAAATAAATGAACTGAACTGAGCACTTCATCAAGTGCAGTTTGGATCGGCCCCCTTGAAAATTCATTAGCCAATTAAAAATAGTTTCGTCAATTTATGAAACTCTTGGTGAGGAAGTTGAAAATGCAGCAGAGCAACAGGCACCTACATCACCAGATTTTTTAGAAGGCTTTCAGGTTTAACACTAATCATTATCAATAAAGGAAAAATAAAATCTGGAGCGAAAAATACTACCAGCCATTTGACATTGCCTTTAGCAAGTTCGGTCTCTTTGCACCATCACGCAGTCATTTAATGATATGAAATTCAGCTTTGAAGTAAACTTTGCAAAAGCTATAGCAAAAGCACACACACAGTACCCTGCAAAAACAACACTGGCACAATTATCAGGATAATGAATGATGCAATTATTAACGACGATCTCGCTGTTTGTTTCTGCAGCATTCTGAATTGATTTTCGTTCATCCTGAGTTATACGTGAGCTTCTTATTGGAAGAAGAAAAATTATGTCTTCTTATATGCAACAAAAAATATATATATATCACTCAGAATTCGCGTTGATCACCAGGGGCCCGTTGCATAAAAGTTACAATTATGGTAACTTTGCCATCCAATGGTAACTTCCATGGAATTCTTGATTTTGATTGGCTGTTGAGTATTGTTGCCATGGTAGTTACCACTGGATGGCAAAGTTACCATAATTATAACTTTTATGCAACGGGCCCCAGCTGTCTTCAATTCTATTGTGCAAAATATATTTTTCTGAAATTCATACACTGTATCAATAAATGACATCTTGCGGAGGTGAAATGAGTATTCGCAAGAACAAGAATTTCCATGGAGTTGCTAATAAAAAGAAAATGTAAAAAAAAAAAAAATCAGAGTCCACTCGCTAATAGGTCTGGAGTGAAGATCATATTGGCCTATTATATCTTAAAGCTGCTTCAGAAACACTGAACGCCCTCACACAGGAATGGACTTGGCTGCACGAGTCATATTCGTTAGTTTGGCGCGCAGGATATCTCTGGGGAGGAAACCGAGCCCGCAGTCGGGTGCGACGACCAGCCGATTCGGAGACGGCAGGTGTCGGAGGACGTCGATCAGACGCGCTCGGATCTCTTCCACGGTTTCGACGCGGCTGTCAGCGATGGCCACGGATCCCAGAACGATGGTGGTTTTCTTGAAGCGGTCGAAGAGGGCGAGATCGTTTCGACGGTGGGTGTCCTCGATGGATACTGCGAAGAAAAAAAATAATCAACGATATATCTTATTACGGATGGTGGGGAAATAGCTACAATCTTTCTATCTCAATGTCATGATCTATGCGAATAAATCATGACAACTCTTGAATCTTTTTCTTAATCATCGTTATTGTAATAAACACGTTGCCAGACATTTCCACTAATTTGCCTGCATAAACATGTCAGTTTATGAAATCAAAATAACAGGAGTAGTCAGCAAAAGTTTGAGCTTTTGAAATGAGTCAGCCGGAATCAAGATCTTTTAGCTCAGAAAAGGTATAGCATTAGCAGAATTTCATAAATTTTTACCCTAATGAATAGGGCCTAGTAGAATATCTCTTTCTGAAGCACTCTATATATTATGCACTTACTACAATTATTAGTCGAGATTATGGACCGTTTTTTTTTTTTTAATGGTGATCTGTGGTGATCTGATATGATGATCTATGCTCTTTGATCGATGCCGACATTTTCAGCACATGCACGAAGGATGTTCTTTGCCTTGAAAACCAGGTTTCAATCAAGACGCTTGAGAGGAAACCTGAGGTGTGGTAAGTTGGAAAAGCAGATTTCTGAGACGGAGAATAGCACCTCGACGACGATCACGATGATGAATTAAGGGAAGATCGTGAACAGCAAAGCGATATCAATAACAAATTTGATAGTCTATACATTTGCACACCACTTACTCTGATCGAAGCCCGCGCAATCAAGTTTGTCCGCCAGCTTGATGTACGCATCTTTGTCGGCTTTTTGGTAGTCTTTCTGATCCTACGATATGGAAAAAAAGAATCAAAAATAAGAATAACCAGTTTTCTTTGTTGATCCGTTATCATACAGCATTGTAAAAGGGGCCACGGAAGCAGGAGTAGGGGTTTTGATGATTTTTTAACTTTATTAACCACATAGTATTTTACTGAAGGTATAGACGCGTTGTTACTTTTACCACAGCTTTGCCAGGTGATATACGTGTATATCCGTACATGCATCTGGATCAAAAGAGACTTTAATGCGGGAACAACATGTTTTCTAGAGATAGCATCTTCACAATGACCAGCGTGAAAAAAGGGCATTGCGCTTGAGGCGGCTGAAATTACATGTATGCTAAATTGCCATGAAACTATGTCACATCATATCAACCGATTGTGTTGCACAATCGCCTACCACGCAAAAAACAACAACAAACAAACAAACAAATAAACAAAAATAAAAACAAAGTAAAACAAAACAAAACAAAACAAACATTCTCACATTGTTTCCTATAAATTTTGGTGCCCAATTCATGGTGCCCCATCAGATTTTATAATCGTGGTTCCCAATCAGCCGATTTCACGCTGGTCATAGTGAAGATGATATCAATGCAGGACTTTGATATAGAGTGGAAATCACAGTGTGGGCGGAAATGGGCTGCTTGGCGGAGGACTGCGCTCACTGAGTGCTTTTCTAGTCATTATGCCTTTACATATAGGTCTTCAAATGCGTTCATACTTTCACACGATCAAGCGTCCTTGAAGTGTGAAATAAGTGAATATAATTGCCCGATCTAGCAACAACAAGAGTATGCAATACGAAATCAAGTTGAGGCGCTTCAAGAGAGCTCCTAAGCCCAACTTTGTGTGCACACGGGGTATATACCATGAGACATAGAACTGAAAAAAAGTACATCATCACTATGCTTTTCATTCAACAACGACCCAGAGTTGTAGGAGAGCGGGTCTGTGAATACGTAAATTTGATGAAAATGAATTATTTTTTACCCAATAAGCCCAAGCACACTGAATTACAGTGGAGCCTATTCTCCCACGCAGTGTTATAGTGCTTTGACGGTTTAGTTTCAAAATAGTTCAATCAAAAACTAGGTCTTAACAACTTTTTGCTGACAAACAAACGAAAAAAAAAAAAATCTGTAAGCAATTATGCCAGAATTATGCTAAAAACAGATAAAATTATGCCTAGCATAATGCTCGGTGCTGAAGCGTCAAAAATTATGCCAGAAAGCATAATTATGCCAACCCTGGCAACGTAGGCACTATTGCATTGTTTTCTTGACCATCAAAACGTACCCTTCCTGCTGCCCAGCTGCCGCTGCTTCCGCCGAACTTTCTGACCCATATGCTGCGCAATGGCTCTGATGGTTGCAAAAGCAAGCGCGCCAACTAGCGTTCATGATGGGCTCTATCAATGATAAAGATGCTTTTAGAAATACAGTAGTATACAAAGTAGTAGTAAAGAAAAAAAAATGGATAAAGACTGTGACTCAGATTACTATCAAAATCACGATCAGCTGTTCCTTTTGTCATTATAAACATTTCCTACAAATTTCATCCCTGTTTGTTCCAAACTTTTGGGGTTATTTTGCCAGAGGCAGACTGACAGACAAACAAACAAACAGACAAACGTATCAAAACCGGGAAAAACATATTATATAACCCCCTTGGTGGAGATAATTTTTGTAGTACAAGGTCACACAATATCAGGAGAGCTGACTCACTTATTCTTACCATGTCATGGAATAGTATGATCATGCATTGTACATATAAGCTATAACTACTGCCCCGTGCACTACTTTTTAAACAAAAGGCTGAATATAAGCTAGAAAACTCTCTTTTACAGAATATTGCAAAACATAATAATTTAAAAGTGGCGAAGATTGTACCAGGTACAGCGGATAGCCGCAGCAGAGATGAACCGCTTTCGTCACTTCCGGTACGACGCCATCGAAGCACTGGGCGGCGTCATCGATGCCGTATTCGAGAGCGACGTCGGGTTCGCGCATCATGACGGGTTCATCGAGCTGGATATGCCGGCAGCCTGTAAAGGAAGTACAGGGTTCGCCCCAGGTGACTAGCAATAGTCAGCAAGTTAGTGTGCCATATACTTGAAATAATGGACAGGAAACAACTGCAACAAGATAGGGGAAGTGTGGGAGAGTTGAGCCACTGGGAGAGTTGATCCAGGCCACCTCACATCTTCATAGTGACTGACAGCAGTCAGCTGCTGCCATTTCTTGTTCATGCCTATGATTAACTATATACCAGTGTATGAGGCAGCGACGTTGGACGAAGCATGACAAAATAGTCAAAGAAAACCCATTTTTGGTCACCAAAAGTGAATGTCCACTTGTCAGATATGTGGTTTTCTCTCACACCTATGGTAGAGGATAAGTGCGAATCAGTTGGAGTAGCAGATAGTCTGTATATCATTTGTTTCTTTCAGCAAATTTCAACATGTCTGGTGTGGTCACTTTCATAGGTTTTGAGGGTTAGTTTAAATAGCGACTGTGGGGAGAGTTGTGCCAACGTGTCGAGGGAGAGTTGTGCCATGGCTAAACCCTGTATTCCAATGGCTCAGCCCTCAGGTGGCTCAACCCTCCCTTCAAGTGGCTCAATGGGTGTCATTTTTTGGTCAAAGAAACGGGTCTGCAATTGGATGAGGTGAGGAATATTGGAAAGGTATGTGGTGTTCTCGCCAGTGGTGACGCCCTACAGGCGGTTTCTTCTTCCTAACACCAACAGTTGACTTATTACGTAAATCCAATCAGGGTGCATCTAGAAATCCTGATCATGTGATCGTAGGTGGACCCCAACAACATCCACATTATCCATCTGATGACCCGTAAGTCAAACAGATGCCCCGCCCCCTCTATTACCATTACACCATCTTTCCTTAGATATGTTTCCATAGTCATTTTCTTTTATAAGCCTGAACTTCTTAATATGATAGTAGGGCCTATAGCATAGTGGCTCAACTCTCCCAACCCCGTGGCTCAACTCTCACCACATCAAGGGAGACTTGAGCCATTTTGCAAAATATTTTTGTTGAAGTGTCACCCCCAAGTTGTTTGTGCTAGGTGTCTTATTGGGCTATCATATTATGCCTAAATAGTTGTAGTATATACCAGCGAACGAATAATCCATAAATTGTGTATAGTTATTGAACAATATCACTAAATGTAAAAAGTGGCTCAACTCTCCCACACTTCCCCTACTGGACAGAAATCACAATCTGCATCAATCACTGATGAAGCATGTGTATTTGACACAGGCCTTAAAGGTAGGGGATACCTTTTACAGACCTCCCAAAATGCAGCAAAACATGAAATATGAACCTCAGGGGACTTGTTTAGGCCACTGCTGAGAAATTTGGAAGTCAACAGTTATCTACAATTTGAATAATGCACAAAACTCAACTACTCAGCAGTTCTGTGTGTCAGCCACACTTAAGCCTTTTTGTTGCAGTCTTCTGTATCTTTTATCTATAAACACAAATCTAAAAGTATAAGAGCTGATGTAATAACATATAGAGTGTGTGGCAAGAATGTATATAGAAATGTTTGTAAGTTTTGATGAACTTTCTTCACAAAATATACATGATGGACACACATGCAGTGCAAGGGTCTGCAAAGGTAGCCTAGTAATGTACTGGAATTTACGGTGAGCCCCGAAAAAAATTCAATTCAAAATCTAACGGTCAATAAAAATGTACTAAATGTTACCTTCCACTTTCAATACTTTATGGGAGTTTCTGAAATGATACTCTCTTCAACATACCACTGTAGGCCTATTTATACAACTCTTCATTTAAGGCATGCAAATGGGATTCCCTACCTTTAAAGGGAACCCAAACCAAAAGAGCAATGTGGATTGAGTGAAAGTAGCAACATTAGTAGAACACATCAGGGAAAGTTTGAAGAAAACCGGACAATCGATGCAAAAGTTATGAATTTTTAAAGTTTTGGTGTTGGAAGAGGAGACGAGGAGACTACAAGAGGTTACGACGTATGTGAGGACAATAATAAATAAAGAAAATATAAAGAAAATTCCACAAAAAAATCACTTTTCTAGCATAATGAAAGAGCACTTGACTAACCGCCTTCAGAAAGCAAGAGGAATAATCATTACCCTTAACATATGTCAGTATCAAGTTGATGGAATGTGCAATTTTCATGAAAAATAAATTTTTGTGGAATTCCCTTTATATTTTCTTTATATTGTTGTCCACACATACGTCATAACCTCTGGTAGTCTCCTCATCCAACGGTTCCAACATCAAAACTTTTAAAATTCATAACTTTTGCATCGATTATCTGATTTTCCTCAAACTTTCACTGATGTATTCTACTTATGTTGTTGCTTTCACTCAATTCACACTTCTCTTTGGGTTTGGGTTCCCTTTAACTCTGCTGTATTACTAGTATCTTGAGAGGTGTCACAGAAAGAAAGGAAAATCTAAGGGGTTACAATAAACTGTATAGGTATCGATGCTGAGGGCGCTATCGTGATTTGTCGCGACAGTCATTTTCGCCCATCTCCACGTAGTAAACCGGAATTGTAGAAGAAAAAAAAAAAAAAAAGAGTAACTACATTTTGGCTATTGAAGAACTGAAGGAGGACACGTGATTGTGGTGAGACTGATCCTTTCTGCAAGCATAAGAGGTTTTTAGGCGACCAACTTTACTTAGCAACAGTATGTTTTCGGTAACTACGAAACTGACATTCTACGATTTGCTCCATTGCGAAGACACGATGAATAAAAAGCGTGTTTAGTCACGACATCACCTCTTATCTCAAGGTTGGCAAGAAATGGATACTGCCTAAAATGTGAGAGCACCCCTTTCTACTATACTTACATCACCACAGACCATCTGTTTTCCTTTTTATCCAGCCGTCTTCGTTCAACACAGCTGCAACCATCTTGCTTTGCAGGGGCGGATCCGGGAATTTCGTAAAAGAAGGGGGCGCCTTTAAAAAAGTAAAGGGGGCGCACTTTTTTTTTCTTTTTATTTCTTTTTTTTTAACAAAAACTCGTCCGGTGCGCTCTCCCCCCGTCCCCCCCCCCCCCATCCGCCACTGGCTTGTGTCCTCACGACCAGTCGTTTCTTTCGTTATATCGAAATTTCGTTGCAGCCAAACTGTATAAGGTATGTAAAGATAGATAATAATTTCGGGAGCTGAATGTTTTATTTCGGCCTAACGAGAATTTCGTTAAAACCGTTTTCGTTATAACCAAAGTACACTAATATGTATTTTTTGTCTCACCTGCATCGGCCAAACATTTGATATGGGCATTCACGACTTTGACGAGCTCCTTGTTGAGTTCTCTGACGTCATCATAGGCCGTATCTGATTTTGGTAGGGAGAGAGAAAGAAAGAGAGAGAAGGAAGGACTAAAAGTAAGATAGATTATGGTCTTTGGTGAGACTATTGAATTTTTGCAGAGGGCAGGATTATTACGTTTCATTTGGGTCCTTGTATCCTAGTTTTTATTCCATATAGCAAGTCTGTTCCAGTCATTGACGAAAAACTGGATGACAGACATACAACAAAATTAAGAATAACAACAATAATTCCAATGATAATGAATATTACGAATGACTAAAGACCTAGTCTGCACAAATGACTTTACTAATCGTATTGATCACAATGATGATAATACCGGTAATCTGGAACACCACCACCACTACTATTAGTACTACTACTACTACTACTACAACAAATATACTTCTTATGCAGCTACTACTACTACTACTACTACTACTACTACTACTACTACTACTACTACTACTACTACTACTACTACTATTAGTACTAATGATAATAATAGTGATAATAATAGTAATTCATAATAATGAAATTTGTAATCATAATCATCATTTTAATACGGTTGTAAAAACTTACTTTTAGACCTGTTCCGTTTGGGTGGTTCATTTTACTTCTATTTTGTTTTTAATGCTAATGTCTTTTTTTAACCATAACGGGGGGATTACAAATGCCTATAGTTACTCTATGCACTCATGTACCAATGCACCTACTTCATTGTACAACCAAGTGAATAATCTTTAATTCCTATTTTTGGAAACCCCCTACAGTTATGGCAGATCTAAGTTTTAAAATCGAATAGAGGATAGGGCCCACGATTAATTGTTTTTACGCCAGCGTTGACCAGGTACGTACAGTAAAAGGGTCCGACCCTGGAATCGATCTAGATCGAGGAAGAATGAGGTCATCTTCACCCTGGACCTCTATGGGACATGAGGATCTCCGTAAAGAGCTCACAAAACAACCTGGGGGTGTTTCATAAAGCTGTTCGTAAAGTTACGAACGACTTACGAGCGACTGGTGATCAGTTCTTGTGCTGAATTATGGAAATTCTGATAAGTGTAGCACATCAGAACTGATCACCAGTCGCTCGTAAGTTGTTCGTAACTTTACGAACAGCTTTATGAAACGCCCCCTGGTCTACGATAACTTAGACAACTCCATTTTCTATACCACATTTTTATCGATCGACAGCGCTGATAATTCGTAGGCAGACCGACCACGTCATTGCAGGATACGTGAAGTGTAGAATCAGTCATAATTTGTCTTCTTCTTTTTTTTGTCTCTTGGATAACTTGCCATTAACTGTTTTTAACAAGAACAACAACACAAATCTTATCTCATCATCGTAGCGCCTATGTACAGTACTGGCTCCAATTGTGTCTGGAATTAGAGATTAGAGTACCCAACCGCATTTCATCTATTATGTAATCTATTATGTAATCATGTAAACAACCATGAACTGTCACTGTTCACCTATACGTCGGTGAGAAATATTTTGTCATGCCTTACTGATCCAGGTGAATTAACTTTGTAAATTTGTAAATTTGTGTAAGCCTTTAGTGAAAGCAGACAGACCTATCCTTTCCCTTTCTCCTGCCTACTATCCTATCTCGACGCAAGTCATCCCTCTCTCCTATTTTGTCAATGTGTATTATGTATGAGGGCTGCACGCATATCAAGCTACTGCATTATTCATTGTACGGTTGTATTGCTGATACGTTTCTGCTGTACATTGTGTAAAGGCAATGAAGAAAAAGTATTTTGTTAGCCACTGATGTTTTATGTATATGTATGGCTCCAACAATGTATGTAATAGTTTATGTGCATGTATGTTCATGTACAATGATGATACAGGAATCAATAAATCAAATCAAATCAAATCACAAGCTTAATGATTAATATTATAGGCATCTGCTTGTTCTTGGAATTTTAGCCATGTAAATACATCGTCATAGCAAAACGTGAAACATACTTGCAGTGGATCCTATGATAGTCATGGGTCCCGGAACCGTGGCCTTGACGGGTTTCTCGGTCTTGTTCTGAAGGATAAAGGTAGAAAAATATTGACTGGGAAAATGGTGCGTCAAATCCACTAGCAGACAAAGCCGTGTGTTTAATGAAGTACAAATACATATTGATTTGTGTTGATTCATGATATACCCTCAACATCAATTTTGCGGTGAAACGAATATCTGAAAATTCCATATATTTTTTAATAATTTTTCTTCTGTTTTTTTTTTTTTTTTCATTGCTTGGACACGCCCACAGAAAAAAAAAAAAAAAATATATATATATATATCCAAACCAAGATTCTGGTTGTGACTTCATCTGTCAATCATTGCTAAAGTACTAATATGATCAACAAAAGACATTGGAATGCACCCTCCCCGAGTAACTTGCATGTTCCCTCGACATGTCTTTTGTTAGTCACATTAATATCACAGAAACATGCAAGTTATGCTGAGTCGAGGAGAAGGTGCATTCCATTGTCTTTTGTTTAACATATCAGTACTTTAGCAATGATCGACAGATGAGGTCACAGCCAGAATCTTGGTTTGGAAGGTTGTTTTTTTTTTTTGTGGGTGTATCCAAGTAATCTGAAGAAAAACAGAAGAAACATTAGGCCCTATCTAAAAATAAATGAAATGTTTCTAGATATTCGTTTCACCGCAAAAGTGATGTTGAGGGTATCATGAATCCACACAAATCAACATGCATTTGTATGTCATAAAACCTGTGAATAAAAACAATGTAACCCGTCGACCCCAACTTTAGGGAGCTTTAGATTTTCGCGACGGGGACGTTCAGAGGAAAAAAAACAAACAAACACATGTTCTGCTCATGCGCAGAAACGCGCATCAAGTCGATTTATTTTTAGCTCGCGTCGTCTAAGTTTCTTTCACGACGCGTTCTGGGCTATTTTTACGTCCGCTCAATTCACGACGTAGAGAGCTACTTCATGCGGGGGCGCCATTTTATTTTCTATAGGTTGCGTCCCAGCGTAATCTAAAGCTACTTTTCTGCACGACGCAAGGGGAGAGGAGAACGTCCAACGCAATCGTCGTCTCAAACGTCCGCGCCGCAAATCTAAAGCTCCCTATTGTTGTATAGAATCACGACACCGTCACGCCTTCTGGAGATGTCACCGGGAGATAGAGAATTATGTGTCTCTCTTGGCGCCGTTTCATGTTCACAAACCAATGAAACCGTCTTATGTTGGGTAAGGAGCTACCCGTCAGGAAGTTAGCACAAGAAAGACTAACATTCCTTCGTTTCGATATACACTCATGCAACATTCAGGAGCAGGGTACCAATGGCAACTTTATACAGGGATATGAAAAGCATCAATGTCTGTAAATCTATTTCTTACATCACACATCCTACATATCCACTGAGGAATTATAGCGCTCGATAGATCCTATATGCATAATCATAACTCTCTATTTTTTTCCACCACTTAGAAAATCTTTTGAACTTCAATGCTGAAAGCTTGCTCATTTAGGAAAAAAAAACCCACAAACAACAAACACAAAATGTAAATTATTGTGCTTGCTGCCCATACTTCGTATAAGGGGGAAAGAATAAAAAGAGGTATATAGAACGTCCATGTTGGCACAGCACATTACCATGTATAAATTGTGCTGGTCCTGCTGTAATCTCGAATAGGGGGAAAAGAATTGAAAAAAACACAAACAAAAACAAACGTCCAAATCACATTCCCGTTTATATGCCTATCTCATTCACGAGCAAATACTTTACCTGTGCGTCCTGCCATTCCTTTGCGATCCAGCTGATGTCACCGTCAACCTCTGCATAATTATAGAAATTAGGCACAGAAACCCCCGGATGACAAACATTACATACAACGATTAACCACTGTTTCATCACCTCACTTTTAGCATGTATAATTCCAACAGTATCTAATTCCGCTAAAACATTTGTGACCTTTAAAATGTTACATTGAAAACATGAAGCTAAACAATGGCACGGGAAATGCCTGCTAAACAAAGTCCAGGCTATGCGACTGGTACAACTATTTTTAGCTTGCTGATATGATAATAATGTTTGTAAATTCAGCGTCATCTTCCTAGTCTTAAATAGGGGAGGTATATCTCTTAACTTTGGGTTCAGCGATTGTGGAAAGGTTAAATAAGCACTGTAGTATCAATATTGACCTTTTGAGAGAAAAAACTGACCATCATTAATTCAAGGCATTTAAATCTTCATGATTTGGGTAATTTCCACGGGAACTCAGTAACACCGTTGCAGTGGCATAGCGACATAATAATAACATATATACTGAAAGACATACAGGAAATATTTCAGTTCAGTTTCAGTTTCAATAGTTTATTTCCATCATCACAAAGAAAAGAAAAGAAAAAGTTGACATAATCCAAAGTGATACAATTTTTTTTTTCATTTCTCTTACACTCGTCCGATAAAGGATTTTTTCAATACAATACAAAGTATATTATACACGAATGATGTCGTAAAAAAGAAACAATGCACTTTGTCATGGCAACAAAAATAGTCAATAATCACAATGATGGAAAACAGTGTTCCACTAAAAAAGCCACGCTTGTAAAACGTGGAACACTGGAACAAAACAACAACAGCACCAATTTGTTATACCAATAAGACATATTAATTTTAAATTCTTCTATATGCTATTGTACATTTTACTCATTGATATAATGATGTTGATACTATGAACAATACTTACTAGGATTTTAGGATGCAAACGTATAAACTATGATAACATATCACATTTGTGGCACAGACACTATGGGGCCAGGTGTGCCAGGAAAATTGAACGGAAAGGAAGATATGCAATCGGCCACAAAAAAAAAACACAACGACGACAACAACAACAACATTTCACACACACACACACACATAGTAACACAATCATTTTTCCTAAGAAGTAGAGTATACTTGATCGAGAACCTTACAAGTAATGTATTGTTAACAGTGGCTTTCTATGCCTTTATTAACGAGTCAAGGGAATATGCATATTTCACGAAATTATGACATCAAATAAAAGCTTGATGTTATACGACATAGTGCTTGGATCATTTTGTATCATTTCTCGAGAATGACACGATAGAAACAATAATTAATAATCAGGAAACAGTCAAATTGCCAGGTTTCTTTACGAAGCATGAACGATACCAATAAATCCCATGTATGAGAAATGGGTATATATATATATATATATATATATATATATATATATATATATATATATATATATACATATATATATATATATATATATATATATATATATATACATATATATATATATATATATATATATATATATATATATATATATATATATATGAATCGAAAACAATCAAAGATCAGTTCAGAGAGTACAAACTCGCCACGTTAATGCAAAAGCCGCAAACTCACCTGGTTTGGCGCGTATCGTCGGCACGTAGGCTACCCAGGCTCCGTTTCGGCATGACTTCTTCGTCAGGTTTACGAAGTCGATTCCTTTGATACGACGGCTGAAGTTTGGAAACAAAAATGAAAGTTTACCTTCAAAAAAAAATAACAGATCATACTCATGTGTAAAATGGGCACATTGTGAGAATTTGAACTATGATGGTGTAGTTCATGAAGTCAAATTAATTTCATGAATTCCATTTCATTGATTTCATTTCAGTTCATGAAGTCAAGTTAATTTGATTATATGTGTAGGTTTATTGGTGTTTTCATGCAATTGTTCCTGGAAGGGCCTCATCCACGTCAAGCTCTGCTTATGATGATGGTCCCCTGTATTGCTTTCTCTTTTTCTGACATACCACTACAGTATGCTTTGAATTGCATTAGGGACAATGTTGTTATGAAATTGACGATTTCTGTATTGATTTGAAAAGTTTTACTTTTTTTTGCATATACTTTGTATCACTTTCTATTGATATGTCATTGTACATGGAGAAAGACGATGCAGAAATAAACCAAATCAAATCAAACATATTCATATTGGTCTATGTCTCATGCCAACGACTGCACCTAGAGATTTGATTTGATTTGATCTGATTTGAAATGAATTCATTTGCGCTTTGTGTTCACAAAAACTAAGATACAAATATAACTTCATTACAAAAACGCAGCACAGGAAATAAATCCATTGACCCGTCACATGAAACCGTTCCATAATGACCACTTCAAAGACTGTATACAGTATGTCCCCCCCCCCCCAAAAAAAAAAAAAAGAATACAATCGGATTTTTGCATTGATAACTTCCAATATGATTAAACTGTCTGAATGTCTGAATGGTCACAGAAAAACGTGGATCCTATTTTTACAGCATGTCATGAGTCTGACTCTTCCAAGTTAAGCACTTGGATGCTATTGACAATGACAATAACAATGACAATGGGTTGTGGTTTTTTTTTTTTTTTATGTCACCCAAAGTACGGGTATTGAAGAAATTTGGAAGTCCATATCAATGTGTGAGCGCAATGGACAGAACTTGGAAGGAAGGGATTCCTGACATGCTCTACAAAAATCCTTCTTTCTCTTTGACCTCGGAAGCAAATCGAATGGGGTTTTCTGTGAAATGTGGGTAATAAGTTATAATTTCATACCCTGAAAATGCATTTGGATTGATTCACTATCTTGAAGTCTATCTTGGAGTCATCTTGAAGTCATCGGTGCACAAGGTCCCGTTGTTGATCTGTCTCTCTAGTGGGCTTCAAGACCTTCTCTTTGCTTTCAACTGATGTTTTTCTTCTGAGGGGCCCACATTCTACAAGCTTTGTCTTTTTAGTGGGTCCCTCCATTTTTCAAATTATCCACAATGTTTACTTACTTCAAATCACTTGAGTTTTATGATAATGTGTAATTATTGCTACAATCATTTTATATTCTTTTCATCCTACATAGTTTTACGCACCTTATTTTCGGTTACCAAAAAAGAAGAAGTGATGTTTATATGTTCTTGTCGAAAATTGAAATTGAATTGAATTGAATTGTTGTATTTTTTTTTTTTTTTTTGGGGGGGGTGCATACAGTATATCCATGAAATTCCTAAATAGACTCTTCTGTGCACACTTACCACAGGTGGTTGATGTAGTTGTCTCTTCTGATCTCGCCATCTGTTACGACGTCGATGCCGATCTCGCACTGCTCGTCCAGGATTTCTTGCAGACCTCGATTGATAGACTGCTCATACTCTATATATGAACACAGACAGTGACACATACACAATGTACATTATATATACCATATACTATAGGAGCCTATATCAATCATATAGTATGCCCAAATTGTAGTGACAGGCGAACAAGTGGAAAATCGTTCATATTATTTTAAAAAAAAATGCAGGAGATCGCCATCTTGAGCGGAAGCTTTATTTTGATGACGGCCTCTGACAATAGTACATGCAATGGCTGCGTGTATAACCTGTCATCATTGTAAATCATTTCATACTAAATTCATTGCGGGGGTGGGGTAAGAAAAAACGCATCAGTGCAAAGGTGAGTTAGTTAGTGGATGAATAACTTCATAATGGATGAGTTATAGTGGATGAAAATTTCAGAATTATGAGATTTAACATATACTATGGGATTTGAGACTGATGGGGTAATGCGTCTGAACAAAAATAGATTGAGATTTCAAGATTTTGCGTGTACAAACTGTTTGGAAAGTTGTGAGGCAATGCTCATCAGTTCACTCATTTGCATATTCATATTGACTGTTCGAGAAGTGTTTTGTGAAAATTAGCGACACTTCACAAAACTTTTCACAAACCTTCATTAAAAATTCACAAAACTTCATTGATATATTCTTATCCAATTTTCAAATTTTCACAGTTGAGCTTATAAGATTTTACTCTTTTTGTCAGACTAACTTTTCACAGGATCGGAATTCCCCCTTATCAAGCATTTGTCAAGCAATGACAGAAACCAGAGAGGTTTCCACAACACCTCTACACCATGTGTGATTACATCGTGCAACGAGAACAATGATTAAATAATCGTGTTATGATATAACAGAAAACATGTCTACGTGGACCCAAAATGAGTGTCAGTAAGTTATGCAAAATTATGGTATCGCAAGAAAAATGAAGATCACAACACATGGATGGGGTGAATCGTCTGACAAAACGAAAACGGTGGTTGGAAATGTCTGTAAAGTGATCAGTAAAGATATTAACTCATCGGAGGAAAAACCATAAAGGCAATGCTGCGTTGTTAAGTACTGTGTGTCTGTCTATACAGGATAGCAGTTAGTAAACATTAGTATTTTGTGAACCCTTTTCATTTTATAATTCAACCAAATTAGTCTTCATACACAAACATAATCAGGATGCGTCAGTCTTTTCTGCGGCTATCAAATGATTATCAAATCCATTTACCTCTGGAAGAAAGCTTCTTCTTATATTCTTCCAGCTCCAAAGGATTGAAATCGCCCTGGTTGGTGAACCAGTTTGGTATTTCGCAATAAGCCGATTTGGGGTAACTTCCGATCACTGTAGTTTGCAGGCGCCGCAAGGCAGACGTTACTGCACAACAAAATGACAACACAATGATAGAACATCTTCAGAACTGAATGACTGACTAACACTTAAAGGGGAAATCCAGTCCAAATATAAGTTAGTCTGATAAAAAGAGAGTAGAATCTTACGAGCTCAGCGGTAAAGTTTTGACTGAAATCGGATGAAAAATAAGGAACTTATGACATTTTGAAATTTTGCTAATTTCTCCAAAACAGTTCTTGTACAGTGAATACGAATAGGCAAATGAATGAGCTAACCATGTCATAACGTAACAATTTTCCATTGCTCGTGTACAAAAAAAAAAGTGACAAAAATTCAATATTTCTGTCATTGAAGTCTGAAAAATGATGCTATTCCTTGTTGAAAAAACCTCAGAATAGTGATCAGTTGAAGTTGAAAAACTGGAAATTCCAAAATTTTATGTACAAACTATGCGGTAAGTTGTGAGGGCATGACATGCTCACTTTGCCATTTGCATATTCATACTTCAAAATGTTATAAGTTCCTTATTTCTCATCCGATTTCGATCAAAATTGTATCGTTGAACTCGTAATATTTTATTCTTTATTATAATCAGACTAACTTATATTTGGACTAGATTTCCCCTTTAACAGACAACTTTTAGATGCATATATTCACCACGTGAACAGAATGAAGGAAAATGTGATGTCTATAAAAATCAACAAATGGCGGTGTGTGTTACTTTTAATTGTTGATTTTTTTTTTTCATCAAAGGGTGCACGAATCAAGGACCTGTGTACGTATACAGTAATGTTTTAAAGGGATGGTATATAGTATTGGTGGAGGTGAGGATTGGGCATTTAACCTTTTGCGAGATATCAAGAAACCACTTATGAAAGGATACAGAACATACCATTCTAAGAGGAATTCAAAGTTTATTAGATGAAAGTCGGTAGTGGAATGGCTGAGACATCCAAAAACAAAGTAAAACAAAGTGATCCTAATAAAAGGTGGGTCCCACCTTTTATATATTAGGGTTGCTCTGTTTTGGATATCTCAGCCATTTCAAAACCAATTTTCTCAACAACAACAAAAAACCGCTGAATTCCTCTTGGATTACATGCTCTTTCATATTTCATAAGAGGTTTCTCATTATCTCACACACAAAAAAGTGAGAAACCTAAAGTTAGGTCTTAATCAAAACTATACGATTCCTTTAAAGCCCGGGGGCACAATGTGCCCCTACCAGATTTCATTCGCCACTCCTTCGCCCTTAATCGAATTTCAACCAAATTTGGTGACTTTTCCTAAAATCTTATTCAAAACATTTCAATATATAATTTAGCTATATCTGATATTGTTGGTTGCCATGACAACCATAAACTGACAACCATGTCAGTCAGATTTTGCGTATTTTTCTGTTCCAATTCCAGTAACAATATTATAGTGTATGAAATGGGCGTTTCTTGACTGAAATTTGCTGAAGAACCAAAATGTGAAGTAATTATGGCCCTAAAATGTTTTTCCTATTATTTCCTTTGTTTTTATGTGACAACGGCATAAAACAATGGATATAATAGAAATAATTGAAAACAACAATATTTTCCAAAGATTGCCGTTCTATTTTGTGTCATTTTGATTCATTCATCCAAGTTATAACTCTAATATCATTTGTTTATCAGATTATCAAACTGCAAAGTTAAAAATCCAATATTATGGAAATATGAACTGTGATAACTGTGCATGTATCTATCCAAAACAATGCATCACAGGTCTCATAATATTATATTTCTTTATGTTGTTATGAATAGCGCCCCCATGTGGTGACCTTGAGAAATTTCAACCATAACAAAAATGTTGAGCTTCGACTTGCACATCAGTTTGGCAAATATGAAAATGATTGATCTATAATTAAACATATATACTTTGGATAAAGAAGTTATACAGAAAAGACATGTTTTTAGCATATTTCCTATGTATTTCTTTATGTTTTGGTAAATAGCGCCTTCTATGGGTGGCCTTGAGAAAAATCAAATATGCGGTCATGTAGAGTATGATTTTCTCTACCCATGTGCCAAATATGACGATGAAACATTAAGCAATAACAAAGTTATATGGGGGAACAATGTGCCCCCACCCCCCCCCCCCCCTTGGGCCTGTAAAGAGTCAAAATAGCTTGGGCTTTATTATGGTTAATGGTCAAGATACTGTTTTGACCTCTCCCAACTCATGGTGCCTTCCAAGTGCCCGAATTTATTATAGTATACTGTATACTGAGCACACAAAAAAAAAAACACACACACACACACACATGATATACACTTACTTATCAAACTTCAGCAACTTAATCGTGTATAATAGGGTCAGATAGCAAACCTTTTTTCTTCGTTTTCTTTTTCTTTCTCGCATGCGTTTGATACTCTCAAACTTTTATCTCTGATGAAGATAAGAAAGATCGTCATGAAGCTGGCTGAACTAGGGGGCGTGAGTGCTGAAGAGCGGACACTCGCTGGCAGCAAAGTGGATGAAAATTGAATCTCACATAATAAATTTGTTGTCTATCTTCTGGAATTTCATCACAAAAAGCAACCTTAATATTATCATTATTTCCATATTGTTCTGCTACATTCCCATATCGTTTATCAAACCTTTCGATGGTTCTCTCATAGTTATACAAGCGCGTAGGCAGTGTTTACGAATTATATGTCTATTTGTACAAAATACAAGACTTTCGTCATATCTATACCCTGTTCTATACTATAGTAGATTATGTATCAATATTAAGCACTGCAATGTTTACGATTGCTATATATATATATACATACCTCCGTTACGCCATATGAAAACATAGCTATTTACATTTATACCTGGCACTTCATGAAAATTTATATTACATGGCCGCAAAACTCGCGGCATGATCAATAAAGGGTGTCGTTTTTTGATAATGTGTCTAAGAATAAATTTCAGCCCATAATGCTATCTGTTTTGGGGCTGCGGGAAGAATGGTGTGAATGTTTGAACATCATGGAACCATGAAGACAATTCAATCAAAGGGAGGAGTAAGGCTTGATGGTCTATATACGTGTACTGGAACAGTCAGGGGGTAAAAGTTAGGCAAGTGACAATGGGCTCTGTATACTTCGAAAACGGGAAGGGGGAAAAGAGGAGAAACGGGGGTTCGTGTAGGTGTGTTTGTGTGTGTCCGGGCGAAGAGATTTTATAGATCTGAAAACTGTAAAATCTCTTTGGTGTCGGATCAGTGAATTACATCGGGTTATGGTGAATTGTATGGGGAAGCATGGATCAAATGAGAATCAGCAAAATCGAGTAGCCTCGTATTTGTTCTGACTATAGCTCTTTATATGAACGTCTTTCGGGAGATACGTTTACCATTGATATAACCAAGGATATTGATATAACCAAGTCAGATTTATTATATATTCTGTAAATCCTGGTAGGGACGCATCGTAGGCACAACACTCTGCCTGTAATATTATGAGTGATAAGGATGCGACATGAGAGGAGGAGGAAGGGGCGGAGGGAGGGGGGAGGCAGGGGGAGGGGAGGGGATTGAATTGGAGTCTCTTACTTGGTCTTTAGATCTTAATATCCTTAAAGACATTATTTACCATTTGCAGATGGAACAAAAACCCAGCTTTAGTGCTTCAGAATACAGTCAATCCTGTCTATAGCGGCCACCCAAGGGAAACAACAAAAGTGGCCGCTTTAGACAGGTGGCCATTTTGAATTTCAATACTTGCATTTCATAATAGCAGAAAATGCCGCATGCTGCTTATATCAACAACAAAAAAAAACACACACCACAACAACCATCAAATAAGTTTGCATGTTCAGCTATTATGGGGATTTTCGTTGTACAATATAATGCACACACACATACACACAAACACGCACGCACACTGTAGGAAATACATATGCAATATTTTGATAGCATGTATGTTGCGTGTTGATTTTAGTATGCATGTATATAGGGGTGGGGTGGGGTAGTGATTATTCACTCCACTTTATGTTGTTGTTTTTTTCTTTGCCTCTTCTGTTCTTTTGATTTAAAAAAAAAAAAAAACACGAAAATTTCGGGCCTGAGGCCGGAACTGCATGTTCTGGTTCGTACCGGTTTGCATGAACGGGGTTCACGAGTGCTGAGTTCGATGGAGATTCATGATCATGTGTGAAGCTTACGTAAACAAAAAACAATACCCAGACAAGTATCATTGTCCTTATTCATAGGGACTTAAACACTAACTAGCCGGCATTTTAGTAAAATTCTACGATGTTTTACTTGGTATAGGAGTTGTCTGATTTGCCTTTGTAGCATCTATTCAGGGCGGCATTACTGAATCCTAGATCTAATCTATATAGTGGTAAGACGACTTTACGTGGCAAAGAGCTGTATTAATTTTGTCAGTCGTGTCTGTGTGATTGTGACTGAGCTAGGAATCGGTAGAATTCACGCAATGAACATAAAAGACATCGTATTCACGGCTGATTTAACGGTTTTGCTAATTTTTGTGGCCGCTATACGCAGGTACGCCAGGTAGATATTCACCACAGGTGATACAAAATGAGTGGCCGCTGGCCGCGTTAGGCAGGTGGCCTCTATATAAAGGGTCTATGATATAGCAATTTCGTGCGGGGGATTTTTCAGTGGCCGCTATAAGCAGGTGGCCGCTAAGACAGGTTTGACTGTAGTTCTAAATCTAATGCGAGTTAGGTATAACAACAAGTAGTGTATGAATGTTAACCAGTACATTCAGCGTCAAGTATTGTTGAATATACATAATGTGAACAATAGTGACAATAACATTGTTTCTAGAATAAGCCGTTTACAATTATGGTTTATTGAGAAAAATAGTGATATCTTCTTATTTTCTTGGATCTATCACGATCCTTTTTTTTTTAAAGGGAAGATATGTTTTGTACACATATGTATCAAAATCATGTGATAACTCGAGCACATTTAAAGTTTTTGAATCATTGCTCCCAATGGTAAACAGTACCTTATAAGTTCATTTATTAGTATCCGGTATTTACCTTGGTGATCAACTTCTGCAGCGAACTTGTCGTAATCTCGGCTTGGGCATTCCTTGGGCTTCTGTCCAGGTTTCTCGTCGAACCACGAGGGCGTATCAACACACTCGGGCTTACAGTAGCTTCCGATGACAGTGGTGGAAAGCGACATGGCGGGGAGGGGCTGGGGTAGGAAACCGAGCGAAACGGAGAAAACCAAACCACGATGACACTTGTTTGTTAAAGGACAAGTTCACCTTCGTTCCTATACATAAGGATTGAGAGAATGCAGCAATATTAGTAGAACACATCAGTGAAGGTTTGGGAAAATCCGACAATCCATTCAAAAGTTATGAAATTTTAAAGTATCTGCGCAGTCACTGCTGGATAAGAAGACTACTACAGTGTATGTCACATGCGTACAACGATATAAAGAAAATACAAAGAGAATTTCACAAAACATTACTTTTTGAATAAAGTGCAAATTTCTTCGACTTGTTGCTGACGTATGTTAAGGGTATAAATATTATTCCCCCTGCCTTCTGAAAGAGAGAAGTCGAGTGTTATTTTGTTATGCGAGAAAAACGGAATATTTTATGTTGAATTTTCTTTTTTTTTTTCTTTATGACGTTGTATACACCATGTGACATCACAAGCTATAGCAGTCTTTTCATCCAGCCGTGACTGAGCAGAAACTTCAAAAAATCATAACTTTTGAACGGATTGTCCGATTTTCCTCAAATACTCTCACTGATGTGTTCTTCTAATATTGCTGCATTCACTCAACCCACATGTCTATGAAGGTGAACTTGTCCTTTAAAGAATCGGAAGAGAAAAACGGAAGCACGTGAAGACATTGTTTTTATTTACCCTCTTGCTACACAATATTCCACTTCCATAATGTAGATTGGAATGAAGGTTTCTTTCGCCACAAGCTCATTAGCATTAG
This sequence comes from Diadema setosum, assembly GCF_964275005.1. NCBI lineage: Eukaryota > Metazoa > Echinodermata > Echinoidea > Diadematoida > Diadematidae > Diadema > Diadema setosum. The sequence continues at coordinate 30,818,895 of NC_092703.1, read as the reverse complement.
TTCTGAAACACCAGCGAATATAATATATATTATTGTCTCTATGAGGAAAGAATAATACATTATGTTCTATCCATTCATTTAAACAAGGAAAAAAATATTTCTCTTCATTCTTTTTTTATCTAGTCAAATAAGTAATAAAAAAGAAAAAAATTGGGAAAATCGGGAATTAAACAATAAAAACACTCAGGCAAGTGGAATAACAACCTGGCACTCGTCTGAGTGGATAGGGCAAGAAGGATAGATAATTAAAAACATTTTTTTTCGCCACTAATGTTAGCTCTGAACTAAACACCTGTACTATAGCAACCGTCTTCGGAAGCTCGACGTATACGTGAGTCATAATGATTGCAAAGATTACGCAGAGACAAACTTTACAATTGCGGACATCGATTAGGCCTATACAGCGTCGATCACGTTCTAAATGTGAGTGGTAAACAAGAAGCCACTAATTATAAGTTCCTGCGATATTATGGTTATAGGCAATGATTTTCCCAAACTCGCTGTCATAAATATCATGATCCCTATTTTATGCCAAGTCTCTTGCTACACGTGCACCTTTGCATTATAGTCGTGTGGTTACAGAGGGCAGTGAGCGCACCAAATATCCTGCCTGCAGCAAGCGTGTACGATCAGCAAGGATTCTCTTGAGCTCGCGTTTTTACACTCCCTCGCCAAAATACACCACACCAAAATCAGATGTAAACAATACTGCAATAGCTCCACTTTATATACTTTTGTGACATCGTCATGACAGATCAAAACGTACAAGACATAGATTGCCACAAGACATAGTCAATTCATTAATATTGAGATCATTTTGTTAATATATTGTTCTCCATGTTGTTCGATCGTTTAAACTACTTATTATTGTCACAATAAGCATGGTTGCTATAAAAAAAAAACACCTACATTCTCAAATGTCAATACCATTATCCACAAATGCTTTGAGAGACATATTTTAATATACACAAATATATATCAATCAGAACGATTCTCATTGAGCCTTAAACTCTACAGATAAGACTAAAGGCTGTATTATTAAACTCATCTTCCGAGGTATGTTTTTATCGCAATTACGATGCATGAGGTAACATCTCAACGAGGACTATGTGTTAGATTCCGTTGGGAGAGAATGAGTATAAAGTTGTACATCCGGCACAATACTCGCCGACATTAAATGGCCTTGAAATGACGCACCGGCTTATATAAGGCGCAGTCCAATATAAAATGAAACCGGCACAGTACAATCAGGGAGGGGAGTTCCTCCAGGGAGGCACCTCCCTGGTTCCTCTGACCTCCCTGGTACAATCATGGAGCTCCATGGTACAATAAGCGACACCGGCAAAATGCATGTCAATGCAGGGGGCGTGCCTCGGTTGCCCCCCCCCCCCCCCCCCTCTGGATTTGCCACTGAATGTACCGGCATTATGAGATGCGCCGGTATAATATTTATGACCAGGCCGGGCCCTCGGGAGATGGGCCACCTCTAATGTTAATTGTAACGATAGCGGCTTCGGAATTTGATAGCTAGCTACATCAGTTCTTAAAACGTACCTGCCGTATAGTCAAATAAGCCAGATAGAGCTCACAAGCTTCTTCAGGTTGGACCCGTAACGACGTCACTCTTTTCTTGTTGCTCAAACCATGGACCCTACCACGTCCATGCTCAAACGTCCCTGAGAATGAGAATTCGTACGCTGCCGCGTCGAAATGGTAAAAATGGAATGAGCGTTTGATGTACTAGTACATGAATCGGAGAGAAAAATAATCATGGAGACACGTACAGCTGCGCGAGCAGCACCCACGCGCGGAGCCGCAACCACGGAGCTGCAACATTATCCGAGGAGGTAAAGTTCAGCAGACACACACGTGCCATCGCTTTTCATACATCAGAGAGGCATGTGGACTGCTAGGCTATTGTTCACAGACCCCTATTTCTGTGGACGTGAAGTCGTTTTTGATAAAGTCCAAAGCACACTGTACGACTCACGACTACACGACTGGCAGACTTTGGATCTGAAGCAAACATGTTTATTCTGATTTATTTCGGATCCGGAGTCTGTCAGTCGTACAGTGATAGATACATACGGGGGTAGGACTCGCCCCTTTTTTGCATAATACATAGTAATTCATAGGGTGTAACCACTTGGGACCCACGCTTTTTTTAACCCCGGAAGTGGCACCAGAAAGTTGCGCTAAAAAGGCCTTTTTTTTTTTTTTTTTGCTTGTTAGGTGATGAAACCCGGAAGTGACACTAGAAATAACCCCCCCCCCCAACACACACACACACCTCCCAACACACACACACTCTCACACACTCTTTTAAAAACGTGGCGCCGGCCGAGACATACATTCTGCACATACAGAGTGAGAGAGAGAGAGAGAGAGAGAGAGAGAGGGAGGAGGGGGGGGGCAAGGTTGGTATGCCATTAAGGTGTGTAAGTATTAAGTCGTTAAGACTAAAAATGCACTTGACTTCATAAAATGAAAGTAAAACGTAAAAGTTAATGCTGTACTGTTTCATGTAAATATTGGGCTTTGACAATTCCTGGCTTTCTGACCTTCTCTAAACCCTCATCGTTCACCATGTGTAGGCATATTATACTTTTTTAATCAAAATTTATTTGAAATTTGAGTGATTTTAGATTTGAAACTGTATATATTAAAAACAGATAACGTTTTGGTTGATTGATTGAACGGTATTCTATCAAAAATCATCCAGAGAAGCCGCAGGATGAATTGCATACATTTTGTCATGAAAACACATTTAAATATACTGAAATGTGTACAAAACAAGAATAAAAAGTATCATGAATCCATCTTGAACATTGTACAATAAAGTGAACCTTTTATAAAAACAAATATCAAATTACAATTTCTACTTATTCCGCATATATAATAAATAGAATGAAAAAAACTATTAAAAAACCCTTCTGGATACAATGAATTTACTTTATCGATCGAAAACAAATATAAATTACAATATTTTGTTTCAGAATTTCGATACAAAAATATTTCTATCCTCTCTCTGCATGCCACTACTGGTTCACTTATGATAATTATTACCTATGTGTACTATCAAAAGAAAATCCCTTCTAAATCCAACTTATTTCTCAACTTCTTCTTCTTCTTCTTTTCTCTATTTTCAGTTCTTTAACCTCAACCTTCTCCATCAAATCAGAAGATGTAGTTTAAAATGGACAACTTATACGTTAAAAGGAGAGCGAAGCACATAGTCATCAACAGAGTATCATCTGTAACCAGAAAATCAACGAAAACAGTACACCATAAACCATTCTAGGATATAGTCTCTCATTCTGACTGTCTACCTGGCTTTTTATCAATCAATGCATCTATCTATCTGTCTACTGTATCCTTCTTTGTATACGTATATAATATATATAATATATATATATATATATATATATATATATATATATATATATATATATATATATATATATATATATATATATATATACATAATTGAAAGAAATTGGACTGAGGCGGGACGTTGCTCTCGATCTTAGTCTCCCTTTTATTTGTCAAGCTTTCGGCCCGTCATTGGGCCTTCGTCAGGACCTCAGTCCAATTTCTTTCAATTATATGCAACCAACAATGCGGCACCGCGTACGTTCGGGACCCAGGGAACTATCTCTCACATTATATATATATGAATGTAGCCCAGATGGCTACTAGCATATTATGATAAAGAAAAGAATAGAATAGGATTGTTAAAGAAAACAGAAGTATTACAGTTGTTCTCCAGGTCACCCGGTGACGTCAATATGAATCAGTCTTTTCCCCTTCTTGGAGTTTATGAAACCCTTTATTTTGCTTCCAGCTAGGCTTCCTTTTTTTTTTTTTTTGTCCATTCTCCTCTCCCAGGATAAGTTATTGGTCCTAGGAATTTATGAGTTTGGCATTGGCTATACTTTCTCCTGCTAGTGGTCAGTACCCCGCACTCTCCATCCCTAAAGCCCTAGTCCAGATACTGGACGATTTTAATCGTCCGCATTCCCCACATACACAATCATGCATGCACCCACACAATGCGCCCAACCGCTGAGTGCGACACTCCACCAATAGTCCAGCGGATATAGAAAAAAATCATGCACTTAATGGCAAAAGCACCATACTTGGTACACATGTACATGATGCCAATACAAGTCATTTATGATATGGAAGCCATTCTGATTCTCCCTTTGGCGGTCGTGGCGGCCATTTTTCAAAATGGCCGCCATGTGATATAGCAATGCTGTGTATTTTGGAAACTATAAGTCCGATTGTCGTGATTCTTGTACCAAAGTATAGGTTTTGAGGGTCAAGGATTCCAATTAAATACTTTTTGAGAGGATAAAAACATGGCAACCTATGATTGGCGGCCATTTTGAAAAAAGTATGGCCACCATGCTAGATATAACATATCCTTAAAACGTATGGACAAAGGGTCATGACTCTGGTACCAACTTATATGTTTTGGGGTCAAGGATTCCGATAAATTAAACTATAAGTGAATATGTATCGTTTCATCCTACGTTTTGGCGGCCATTTTAATAAATATGGCTGCCATACAACAGATAATGAATATTGTATATCTTCGAACTAAACGGATATATAATCACGATTCAAGTGTAAAAGTATAGTTTTGGGGTGAAGGTTTTCAATATAATGATGTTTTAGCAAAGTGAATAGGTTCATCTAATCCTTTGTTTGGCGGTCATTTAGGGCCTCCCTCCAGTTATATAACGTACGAGTGTTATGAAAGCGGGATGCCCATTGTGGATTGATTCTGGTGTAAGCGTTTGTGTTAGGGGTCAACAATTACTTATTCACTCATTTTTAATATTCTAATGTGGAACATCTGGGCATAGTTAACTTTGTAACCATTTTGGAAAATATGCTCAACTTCCTCTGTAGGATTTCTGTGTGTACAGTGTATGTGAAAAACATGATCTTCACAATTTCATGTCTGAAGTACATATTAATCAAGATTTTCTGGAAATATAGACTCTCGCTTTCTCTGGTCCCTGGACCATGGAATGAAAATCATAGTTTCCAACCAATATAGTACATCTGTTTTCTTTGGAAACATGACACTAAGTGTGAGAAAACTTCTAAAACTTCTAAAACTTCTTGGGTCACTTACATCAAACACATTATGTACGTCTATAAAATCCATGATTGACCAGGCTGTTCTGATACTTACAACTACACTGAATCTTATACATCAAACGATAAAGTAAATATAATAGGTATTATACAATATATCTTTGTAGGTTTACATCTAATTGTCATTTGCAGCTCCATGTTGTTGTTGTTGTTGCTCATTTTCCATCTGTGAAGATGGCTGGATAGCCCATATTCAGCTACACTGAACTGGTCTTCCATGGGGCCCAGTTGGTTGTGGGGTGGGACCACTTCACCGGGTTAGACACCCTGCTCTTTGCGATGAATTAATGAAGCGGGATCTTTTACGTGCATGAGCTGTGACTCTCTCATACACGGTACCTCCATTTTATGTCCTATCCGAGGGACAGAGTGTTTTGCCTCTTGCTAGAGGGGACGGTATGTCTACACACAACATTGCTCAGTCCAGACTCGGGTTCGAACCCGAGTCGCGTGATCGTGAGGCAGACGCGCTACCGACTGAGCCAACTCACCGCCCTCCATATGAGTCTACTAGCAAAATATACACTGCAAAAAGTCCGGTGTTAAATAGTGAACACCGAGCTGGTGTTAAATTTTCGGTGCTCATTTATGGTGTTAAATTAACACCTACGGGTGTCATTTTCAAATTTCAAACTGTTTTTTGAAGAGTTTCTTAGTAACTGCACTTCTTGTTGATTTATTATTTAAACAAGACGATCAAGAATTTTACATTAAAATACTACATTTTTGAAAAAATGTGAAAATAAATTTACACCAAAGTAACACCAGCTGGTGTGGTCCCTTATTGAAGCTGGACGGGTGTTAAACCATTGATATTAAGACCAGCAAATATCAAATCAACACCATGTGGTGTCATTTTTTAATTAACACCAGTACAGTGTCAAAATAACACCAGGTACAGTGTCAAATTAACACCACGAAGTGTCAGGTGAACACTTTTCAACACCATCACAGTGCATTTTTAACACCTGTGGGTGTGGTCCTTTATTGAAGTTTGATCGGTGTTAGATTTAACACCAGTGGTGTTAAATCTAACACCGATGTTTTTACAGTGTAAACTACAAGAAAGATTATGCTAATTTATGAATTTAAGGAAAACCTCAAAGAAATACAAATTTTTAGGTTCATATTTATTGGAAGATAAAACTGCAGAATATAATATTCAGTAAATCGATCTTACTTACCGGCACCAGTAGAAATACTGAAGACGTTCTCTAAAGCGCACCTGCATCTTTGCATTCACGTTCATTACCGCTCATCAATGGACGATCAGGAACAATAATTGTTTGGGATTGTCAGTGTTCATTCGTATCCTTCATATGATTCCTTATAATTTTGTGTAACAGTTTTGACAAGGTCATACTATAATGAACAAGAACTGAAAAAAAAAAACTTTAGAAATCAGTAGGACTGCAATAATCATGTCTTTGTGGCTGGAAACAATGACAGTACACTAATTGTACTCTCCTGTCAATGCATCCAAAATTGTGTGTGGGGGGGGGGGATCTTCTATTCCATTCTCACCATTTATTCTACCTTTGATATTCAACATAATTATATTTAGTATTCCAGGGGGTGTTTCATAAAGCTGTTCGTAAAGTTACGAACAACTTACGAGCGACTGGTAATCAGTTGCGATGTGCTATACTTACTAGAATTTAAATAATTCACCACAAGAACTGATCACCAGTCGCTCGTAAGTCGTTCGTAACTTTACGAACAACTTTATGAAACAGGGCCCGGGTATGCAACAATTGTACTTATGTGATGTTCTATACCTACTTGAATAGTGAATGTGATAGAGGTATGGTCAATCAACAACAATCAATGAAAATAAAGAACAACAAAGGAGGTTCATTTACCAATAATAGGTGAACGATTCTTGTCAATGGGACAATACATATGGCAGTGAGGGTGTATACCAGTGTATTTTGTAAAGGCTCAGATCCGTGTAAACTGTTTGATGATCTGTTTGATGATCAATAGACAATTGCGGATTGGATGGAAGCCAATAAGTTGATTTTGAATACAGATAAAACTCATTATATTTCATTTGGTATGCGAATTATAACAGACCACAATTTGCTATTGTATTTTAAGAATATGAAAATAGATAGAGTTGTAAGCACAAAATTCTTAGGAGTAATTATAGATGAAAGATTATCTTGGAATTATCATATTGATTACATAGCCAGTATTATATGAAGAAACATAGGGGTTTTGTATAAATTACAGTATCTTCCTAGAAATGTCCTTAATGCTATACCATGCTTTGATTTCACCACATATTAATTAGTGCAATATTGTATAGGGATTCTCTTTTGATAAGAATATTGATCGAATACATGAATTACCAAAAAACGGGGAGTGCGTTTAATAACCAATTCAACATATTATGCTTTCCCCAGTTTACCTCTGTTTTTAGAAACTTAAATATTACCCATTCAAGATTTAATTTCATTAGAGTCTGCAATAGTCATGTTTAAACTTAATAATAGTTTTCCCCTGATGAATTCTCTGATTATTTTACCCTCAATAGTTCAATTCATGATTATGATACCAGAAATGCTCTGAGTATTCATCCCCACTTAAATCGCACATTTTGTACGCATTCATCAATATTTTACAAAGGTACTATTTAATGGAATAATTTGAATATAGTTTTCAGGATCAGTAAGACCGTAAGACAATTTAAAAGATTATATAAACAACATCTTTTTTGATGCAATCAAGCTACAAGTTGACGAATAGTTAAATATGGAGTTTTCTTCTTTTCTTCTCTACTTTCATATCTACACGTTTATCTTTTCTTTTATTGATTGAAGTTGTAAATCTTATCGTATTTTGCATTCATGTTTGTTTCAATTCAGTTACAAACCAATGATCATAAATGATTTCACTATTACACATATTTACATCTCAATATTTCTTAAGGGATCATTTTCAATAAGCCTACTTTGTGCTTCTCATGATTCCGCCACTATCATATTTGACACCATGTATTTTTGTTTGTTTGTTTGCCTGTCTGTTTGTTTTTAATGCAAAGTTTGTAAACCAATTATGAAAGTGGAAATAAATGAAATGAAATGAATGAAATATATATATATATATATATATATATATATATATATATATACATACATATATGTTTATGTACAGGGTGGCCCCTCAGAAAACGAAAACGAATATCTTTTTCAGAACCAAAACGAAATTGTCCAATTTGGTTGAGTATTCTTTCTAGATATGCTTTTGTTGATCATTAATTTCTTACTTTATTTAATCAAAGCTCAGCAACGGAGACTACCCAACAATTGAAGGTCAATTTTCAACAATAATCCTATTCAAGCATTCCACATTGTGATGTGCGGCCTTAATTCTTTGTTAGTCTCCCAGGGCAGTGGCTTTTGTTCGATGCTGAAATTTGTTGAATTGAGCTAAGAAATGTGACGCTCGACCCGTCTTTACAAAAACATCTGTGGAATGAAAACCGCCCAACCAAATCGGATGATTTTGGTGTCATTCTTCTTCTAGATAAATTCTCTAAACTCTATGTCATTCATTTTGGCATCAAAGCAATGTAAATGTGCAAATATTTGCGAAAACTCGCGTTTCCGTTAATCCTAGGCCACACTGTATGTAATGTGTGTGTGTGTGTGTGTGTGTGTGTGTGTGTGCATACTCTTAGTGCGGCAGTCAAATGGACATGGAAACGAAATGTGTTAGTTTTATTCATCAACAAATGCTTGTTTAAAATCATTGACCCCAATTAGTTTCAAAGACGTACAGTATAGTATATATTGCGGTGGCCATGTTTTAAAATGGCAGCCAAAACATAGGATGTGATGGTTGTATACACGAAAAGATGTATCCATTTAAATAATTGAACCTCAAAAACATATTTTTGTACCAGAATCATGAATATGCATCCATTGGTTTTAAAGATATATGAATAGAATGTACAGCGGCAGCCATATTTTTTCAAAATGGCCGCTAATAAGTAGGTTGCCATCGTTTTATCCTCTCAAGAACTATTTTATTGGAATCCTTGACCCTCAAAACCTATACTTTGGTACAAGAATCACGACAATCAGACTAATAGTTTCCAAAATACACAGCATTGCTATATCACATGGCGGCCATTTTGAAAAATGGCCGCCACGGCCGCCAAAGGGAGAATCAGAGTGGCTTCCATATCAGAAATGACTTGTATTGGCATCATGTACATGTGTGCCAAGTATGGTGCTTTTACCATAATGTGCACGATTCACCCTATATATGCTCTATATCCGCTGGACTCAATTGGTACTCCCGAAAAAGGAGGGGTGATCTTGTGTAATACAGTGTACATACAGACACCATCAACGTACGTCCGTACGTCACTGCATGTCAGTGCAGGGAGGTGATGCTACGAATACAGTCCAGGAAGTGGACTACCAAAGCCCCAATCCAAATTACGGGAATGACGTGTTTTTGCCCTCTGATCCCTAAACATGAACTGACCCTCTGGGCTAGAAGGTCGTTCTCCAGCCGGAATTTCTCACTTTTATTTTAATGTATTTTTTGGAGTGGGTCAGACAGGAATTCCAAAGACAAATTCAGGGACAGCAACTCAGAACAACGATGTCGGTGACGTTAGATGTCATAAGGACACTAGCATTTATTTGGTTTATCATTTTATTATCCAAGAAACATTGACCAGTGGTTACAGAGAAGAAGGAAATAAAGAAACTAAAAGACAGTGGGCGAGTTAATCAGAAATTGAAATAAATCAGAGAAAATGGAGTTTCACGGAAGCAAATGGGAGGAGCTAATGAAAGATCTGACCAATAAGAAATTAATTTCCATTGAAGATCACACCCTAAAATAAGATTGAGCCAATGAAATGTTTTTTGGGAAAGGATACCAATAGAAAATTTGTTATAAAAGACCACGTTTGAGTGAGAAGAGGAGAAGAGGAGGAAGCGAGGCAAGCATCATGGGAGCGGCTTCACACTATGAAGTGAAGCAAAGGCTGCAGAATATTTTGTAACTTTGAGGTACTTTGAATAGTTGAGACAACAGAGATAGAGTCAGGAGATCCCCTTCCTTGTACATCATGCTCCCCTCCATATTAATCAACTAAACTCTATCGCCGCTGTGACTGTGACGAGGATCTCGGTTGGACTGCCCAAGAGTTAATGAGTTAACCGGTGAACAACAACAAGTCGAGAAACGGTACATCACCACAAGACAGAACTTTGGTTTACACCAATCTAGGGTGTAACGAATTCCAAATCGCCAATTGGTGTCATCAGAGATGTTGAAGCGTCCTGTCAGATTGCCACAACGTGGACGGCGATGGTGACGAACTGTTTAAAGGAAGCAGTGAAAGCAGACCGGTCAACAGACACCCCAGCTCCTTGGACGAGCTCGACATGGCAGAAACCTCGACAAGGCAGAACCTCATCCCGCGACCATGCCGATGTCGAGATAAGTGGCCACACCCATTAACATCATTTATCCCTACTAACAAAACCCCTCCCCTTCCCTTAAAGAAGTGTTAAAGAAGTGATGGTCTCCAAAGGTGTAGAAGAGTTAAGTAGATAAGTGATATGTTCCATTGTGCAGTAAGAAACGAAATTTGTTTGTGATTAAGTATTTGGTTCAGACCTACGAAAAGGCAGGTCGGTGAATAAATACGTTGTGAGCAGTTAACATTATCCATGTAAATCTTATCGTTCTCCCGCATTTTATATTCACTGTTGTTGTGAAGAAATATTTAGCCTCTTTCTGACGTTTGGAAATTTGATGATGATTGGTGTCTATGTGATTACCTAACCCCGACCAGTACAGAGAGAAGCTAACAGACCAGACCAACATTTATCCGCCTCTGTACAACATTAAATTGGTCGCCCCCTTGAGACAAATAGGGGTTTGGGGGGTTACATATCTTTCAACTCTTGCACTTTTCCGCAAAAGGAGGAACAGTAAGAGGAATAATGATGTCAAAGCTAGATATGCTCCGATTTCTCCTTCCTTTCTCATATCCCACTATATAAAAAAAAAAAAAAAAAAAATATATATATATATATATATATATATATATATATTGTATGTAAAATGGGCTTTAGAATCTCTGCGATCTGATTGGTCAATTGTCATGCATTGATTTTTTTTTAACTGATCCACACTGAGCCATGCGTCCGGCAAAATCCGAACGCATGGCTCAAGCCTTGTACAGATACCAGACGCATGATTGGAAAAATGGTTGTATTTCATGAATTTACGGACCCATTTTATAACACAAATGATGCACAGGCCTATTTCGTGGATCAGTGAGAATTGGATGCTCCCGTTTAAAGGGGACCTCCGGATGATTTTCAGACTTTTACATTTGAACAACTATAAATCAGTTAAAATGAGTACACAGTTTCAGAATTTATAGTGGTTGGGATAAGGAATGAGAATGTTTTCAAAATTTATAACAAATTGCAATGAACAAGGATGATGACATGGCAGCTTCACCATAAGAATGCATGAGTTGGGGTTCAAGGAAGCAGAACAAAAGAAGAAGGCATGCATAGATTCTTCACAGGTGAACTTGTTCAGCAAGTGGTATTGTAATGGAATTGCACTGCTACATTTCTGAAATATATGAGGCTCTGATGTCATCAACACTGTTCAGTGTAATTTGTTTAAGATTTTCAATTTATTGGTTTCTCTGCTCAAAGACCACAAAAAATTCCACGAATCTATTCATGGAGCTGTTGATTTATGTACTACATGATGTGAAATTATGAAAATCGTCCGGAATGTCCCTTTAACTTTGGAACAGTCTAAGACCCACTCGCTGTGCTCGTGGGTTTAAACAGTTCCAAAGTTAAACTCGAGCATCAAATTCTCACCGATCCACTCTATCCTGAGTATCATTTTGTATAATATAATCTTATATACTTCTTTAAACTGATACTAATTTGTCGTGAATGTTTGATTTTGTTAAAATCTGGGATTAATTAGTATTTTAGGTCACCATCCTCAGTGAGTAATAGTCTCTGTTTGTTACAGCAATCGTTGCAATGTAATGTGGTATTCAAAAGAGTAATTCTTCCAATGTGGTGACGACTCATAAGATTTCTTTACAACAATTAAAATATTTCTTCACTATTGATTATCATTTTGTTTACCATTTTCTGGTTCCTTGTGTTCATGTTTTGTGGACAAGGCAAAAACAAACAATAAATAAATAAACAATGTTTTAAAACGAAAACCTCCATTGATTAGTCAGTGCGATTCTCCGTGAATACTTGTGTCTTGAATGCAACGCATTGCACGAGCGAAATTCATCTCACTTCATTACATTTTTATTTCATTTTATTTCCACATCTGATAAAAATGCATGCATACAAAGACTGTAAGAACTATGCGTAATACTGTTATGCATAAAAGACCACAGGGACGATACAGGGAAGTAGTTATTATAATGGGCCTTGAAAACATAGGCTATAGGGGCAACAATTTTGTATACATACAGTGATCTCTTTAGAAAGTATCTGGACATCTCATTGGCCAATTCAACCACCTCGCCACCACCAGGGGATCTGCACGCACAAGTTGTATGGACGACGGGCATGATAAGGCGGCGGCGCGGTGGCTTCAAAGTGATTAGCCTATATAAGATATCCAGACACTTTCTATAGAAATCGATGGTGTACCCATACCACCGTGATATGGTTAGTTCACAACGCAGTCATGCCCATGCCTTCACAGTTCGACCATGTGGTGGCGTAATGGCAAAGTTCCTATCAGCCTCTGCTGAAAGTAATATTATATCATTAATTTCCTTTTATATCGTTGTTTATGCAGGCCAAACGATTCTGTTTCAAATATACTTTGTATGTTTCCCATGTTCATGATTATGTAATTTATGTATATATTGATTTGCAAAAAATAAAGTATCTATCAAACAAAAGTAATTCCCCTTATCCTTATATACCCCGATCTTACGCAATGGTCCCTGGGTGTCATAACACCAGCACACGAGCTACTTCTGTTGCACGACTGAATGGTAAAATAGAATGAAGGTTCCTATACGTTTACGAATTTTGATGAACCTAGTGGCATGGAACGGGTCGGTGGTCTGTGAATATTTCAAAGGTACTGGCTCCATGTTATAAAGAAGATTATACGGAGGTAACATAATAGCGCAGCATTATAAAGGTAGGCTTGCTGAGATGATCAGCAGTCAGTACAATATACTTTTTTCCTCTCATTTCTTTCCACTTCTTCTTCTTGCTTACGATATATTTTCCTTTCAGTTCTTCAAAATGATGCAGTTCCGTCATGGGAGGGGTATACCTGTGGGAAAACCCCCTCCCTCACTCCCCCACCCCCGTTTCTCCGATCCCTACCATAAATATTCCAATCCACGTTTGCCCCCTCCCCCCAAATATTGTGAAAACGGATTTACGGAATTACGGAATCTGCAAAACTCCCGCTAATGTCACCGATCGGTCTTCCCATATCTTAGGCCCTACTATTATGTCATGCTTAATGTTATAACTCAACTTAATTGGTCTCCCATTGGTCATTTGTCCATCTGACAGCAAACGTCACAGTGATCCACGTAATCATCTAGCTGGCGGTCTTTCATCTATGGAAGACTGTGTGAGGGACATAAAGGCTTGGGCTCGTGGCAACAACATGATGTTAAACGAATACAAAACAGAAGTCGTCCACATTGTGTCACAATTTCGGAAAAGAATTGAGTCTGTTAGCCTCACCATCGATGGAGCCGTCATAAATGCGTCCAAATCTGCCAGAGATCTCGGCGTTATCGTGGACAACTCCTTGGATGTAAAGGAGCACATTCGCAAGGTGTGCCGGGCTGCTTCTTCTGGCATCTACAGGATCAGGACAATCCGGAAATACCTCAACCAGAGCTCCACAGAACGACTTGTTAATGCTCTTGTAACATCGCATCTGGATTATTGCAACAGTTTGCTCATCAACTTACCTGCATGTCATCTCGCTCCACTTCAGCATATACAGAACACTGCTGCCCGTCTCATCACCTGTACTAGAAAGTATGATCGCATCACCCCTGTCATCCGCAATCTGCACTGGCTGTTAATCCCACAACGAATCAAGTTCAAGATTCTTCTCATCACCTACAACATCATCCATAACCGTTCACCTATATATCTAACTGACCTGATCTCATCAAAACCCAGACCGGATACACACATTAACCTAAGATCATCATCTGCAACCCAACTTAAACTTGGCCCTCGCACCCACAATCGTTATGGTGACCGTGCTTTTTCCGTTTGTGCCCCCCTTCTTTGGAACACTCTCCCTACTCACATTCAGACCTCCACCTCCGTTGACATCTTCAAAAAGAAACTTAAAGGGGAAGGCTAGTAACTGATCAGTGGGAATCAGTGGAAATGCTTGGAGATGATTGTTCCAATCCTTATGGGATTCATTCAAGAGTTCATTGTATATCTATTGTTGTGTGAAAATGATTTGCTTCAGAACGGTCTCATATTCAAGTAATGTGCAGATTAATGCTCCGTCACTGACCAGGGACGCTAACCTGAAAGCATTAAACTGCACATTACTTGAATATGAGACCATTCTGAAGCAAATCATTTTCACACAACAATAGATATACAATGAACTCTTGAAGAATCCCATAAGCATTGGAACAATCATCTCCCAGCATTTCCACTGATTCCCATTGATCAGTTACTAGCCTTCCCCTTTAAGACTCATTTATTTTTAGAGCAGAATTAATGATTATGTAGGCCCTGTATGCATTTGTAGTAAATTATTTGTTATTCTAAGCTGATTTGTATGTTTGGTTGTTTAGCATTGTAAAGCGCTTAGAAACATGTTGTATTAAGCGCTAAATAAATATTTTATATTATTATTATTATTATTATTATCCTTCGGGGAGGTTGCTCGTCAATGGTATCTTCTTATTTCAAAAATCAAAAATTTAGATACGACATATCTATTAACGTGTAACTGCCGTATAGGGTTATGACGTATGTGTGAACAACAATGAAGACAATATAAAGAGAATTCCACACTCACACACAAAATCACTTTTCTAGCATAATGACATAGCACTTGACTAACCGCTTTCAGAAAGCAGGGGAGTTATTATTTTAACATAAATGTCAGTATCAAGTTGATGGAAGGCATGTAATTTTCATGAGATATTGATTTTTATGGAATTCCCTTTATATTTTCTCTACATTGGTGTCCACACATGACGCCATAATGATCTAGTAGTCTCCTCATTCAGCAGTTCCAACACCAAAACTTTAAAAATTCATAACTTTTGCATCATTATTGTCCGATTTCCCTCAAACTTTCACTGACGTGTTCTACTAATTTTGCTGCTTACACTCAATCCACATTGCTCTTTGGGTTTGGGTTTCCTTTACTGAGCACACGCCTTTATCTGGACTGGATTGCTTGTTACTTTGTTGTTGTTCTTTCATATCTTTGCAGTGTCTCGACACGTACCATAATTTTTATGGCACATAATCATGCATTTATTATATCTCTTTGACAAAACATGCGTTTTTCTTATACCCAAAGTTTGTTTGTTTCCTCGATGTACATCGGTTCTGTTCCCCCCCCCCCTCTCTCTCTCTCTCTTTTACTTCTTCTTCTTCTTCTTCTGAATTGGTGCATAAATAATGGTATCTCGTTTTGCGCTGTATCAAGGTTTGATATTGCAACAGGACAATTAATTTCTCATTTCATTTCACCCTTCATTTATTCATTTATCTATTTATTTATTCATTCATTCATTCATTTATTTATTTATTTATTTATCTATTTATTTATTTTCTTATTTATTCATTCATTTATCTATTGCATGCTCTTTTTCGCTAGAACTCTCCCTCTAGGACAAATGCCTCTCAGGATCAGTCCATATGAATGGGTTGATGTACTAGTCTCGCAGCCATTATTTTGCTGTACTAATCCTTTGAAAGTGCACTATATAGTGTGTGACATTACGTTGCTTTCATTAGTTATTTCATCATCTTTTGTTGCCGTCTTTGGTGTCGTTTCTCTTTCTTTCCTTGATTTGAGAATAGGCCCCAAAAAAGGGTAACTGACCGAACGCAATAATTAAAAAACAACAACAACAACAACAACTATAGGATAGGCAGGGTTCGACACTAACGGTGGCCCGGCGGCCCGGGGCCACCAAAAACGCACGTCGGGCCACCAAAATTTCAGAAATGAAGAATTTGGTGGCCTGATCGGGTCACCAAAAACGGTCGGATGTTTCCTTTGGGCCACCAAAAATAAAAGTTAGTGTGGAGCCCTGGGATAGGGAAAGTGTATTGGGAGAGTAAACTTAATTTGTGTCCTTTATGACCCCCCTTTGACCTTTGACCTTATGACTCAATATTTTTTTTTTTTTTTTTTTAGATCTACTTTATTATATGAACACAGTCTGGGAGTTTCGTGAAAATCCGATTAACTTTTTTTTTTTAGTTATTGAGAGATTTGAGCTTATTTTACGTTCTTTATGACAATTTACCCAATTTTTACGTTCTTTATTTTACGTTCTTTATGACAATTTACCCAATTATAAATTAGTTAGGGCTGATCGTCAAGGAAAAAGGGGTGGCGGTGTTGCGTTTTACATTGCGCAAAATTTACAGTTCAAAATCCGTTCTGAGATCACGTTAAGATATGCAGAAACGTTATTCATTGAAATTGATAACCCAATTTCTAAATATGTTATTATAGGTTTAATTTATCGACCCCCTGATCTGAATTGTGAATTATTTTGTGATGAATTGGATTTATATCTCTATAAGATAGGTAATGGAAGTAAACATGCTTTTATTTTTGGTGATTTCAACATTAACTTTTCCCCCACATCCGACAACAATAATTCCCTTAATTTTATGCATTTAATGTATTCATATGGTTTTATGTCGATTATCAATAAACCCACCAGGATAAATCCGCACTCATCAACTCAGATTGATAATATATTTTCGAATGTGTATAATAATACAATTACTGGGGGTATATTATGTTCTGAAGTTTCTGATCATTTACCAATATTCTCAATTTGTGAATGTAAATTGGGTCGTAACAAATTACGTGATAAAATATGGTATTATAAAGAGTCAAAACGTAATGTGGAATTATTGAAACAGAATTTATTTTTAGAGGAATGGACAGATATTTATAGTATTAATAATGTTAATTTGGCATATAAATGTTTTAATGATAAATTGTTGCATTATTATGAAAATAATATTCCTTTATGTAGAATAAAAAGTAACCGAAGTAAACCAAGAAATCCTTGGATTACAAAAGGTATTTTGAAATCCATAAACACTCGTAATTTTTTGCATAAGTTACATATTCGTAACCCAACTGAATTTAATTTGAATACACTGTATGTATAAAGTCTATCGAAATAAATTGACAAAATTGATTCGTTTATCCCGTAGATTATATTTTTCTGATAGAATGAAAAAGGTTTCTTCGAATACTAATGCAACATGGAAAATCATCAAAGAGGTCCTAGGTAAAAAGCCTGATTCTCCGCCAACGGATGATATCACAGTAAACGGCATCAAAATAAATGATCCCAACATGTATGCTAACTCATTGAACTCATTTTTCGTTAACATCGGTCCGGAATTTGCTACTAAAATTAGTGCTCATTTTACAGATTATCTTTTTGACCAAAATCAAGAGTCTATTTATTTTAATCCAACGAGTCCCAGTGAAATCATTACTATCACTAAATCTTTAAATTGTTCTAAATCTTGTGGTTTTGATAAAATAGGTATGATGTTATTGAAAGAAATAGTTTATCCACTCGCAGAACCGTTAAGCCATAATCTTTCTTTATCACAAGGTATTTTCCCTGATCTGCTGAAAATAGCGAAAGTTAATCCTGTTCATAAAAAAGATGATCCTCATGAAATTAGTGATTATCGTCCCATTTCTTTGTTGCCTAGTATATCCAAAATTTTAGAAAAAATTGTTTATAATAGACTTCTTAAATTTATTAATAAGTATGATTTACTTATTCCCAATCAATATGGTTTCAGGAAAAATTATTCAACTGATTTAGCATTAATACAAATTTATGATGAAATTACGAGTGCCTCGGCAAACAAAGAACATGTTGCAGGTATATTTTGTGATTTGAGTAAGGCATTCGATACTCTTGACCATTCTATTTTACTCTCCAAACTTAGTCATTATGGTATTCGAGGACAAGCACTTTTATGGCTTAAAGATTATCTAACTAATAGAAGACAATATGTTACTTTTAATGGTTGTGAATCTGACCCCCTATTAATTAAATGTGGTGTTCCTCAAGGCTCAATTCTGGGCCCACTATTATTCCTTCTTTATGTCAATGATATCATTAATACATCCTCTCTTCTCTCTTTTGTTCTATTTGCTGATGATACCAATATATTTTATTCTCATGCAGATCTTAAGATTTTAAATGATACTTTACATATTGAAATTAGTAAAGTATCAAATTGGTTTAAGTCTAATAAACTTTCTTTGAATATAAAAACGACTCATTTCATTTATTTCAAACTTCATTCTCATAATAAAGATACGCTGATACATATTAACATTGATGATATCCCATTAGAAAAGAAAACGAATTCAAAATTTCTGGGAGTATATATAGATGAAAGTTTGACTTGGAATGAGCATTTGCATTATGTTACAACGTGTATTTCTAGAAATATAGGGATAATTTCCAAGCTGAAGCTCTTTCTTCCTCGTTCAACTTTATTTCTATTATATAATTCCTTAATTCTCCCATATATAAGTTATTGCAATGTTGTATGGGGTACTTGTGGCTCTACCAAAATAGATTATATATTCAAATTACAAATATATATATATATATATATATATATATATATATATATATATATATACGTATTTGTACAGGATCGCATTTTCTGGCTCATACTGATTCTTTATTTCATGAGCTTAAAACATTGAAGGTTTTTGATTTGAATATTATTCAAGTAGCAGTAATTATGTTTAAATATATACATAATCAACTTCCATCATCGTTTGATAACATGTTTAGGTTTAATACTTCTGTCCATTCGTACCCTACTCGTATATGTAGAAATTTCCACCTTTTGAATCCCAAATTATTAGTGACACATAAATCTATAAGACATTCGGGTCCGGACATTTGGAATAATCTCCCGGATAATATAAAGTCCTGTTCAAGTATTTATTCTTTGAAAGCCTCACTTTAGAAAACGATATTTGATACAATTATATTCTCCAAACCAATTAAGCTAACAAATATTTATAGTAAATGATTGTCATCTGTTTGTCAATCTCTATTTTCTTCCTTCAACTGCATCTTGCACTCTCACCTGCAACTGCACTGCACTCACCTGGGGCCCGTTTCATAAAACTTGTCATCAGTGACAACTGCCACATTTCTGTGACAAATTTGCTCTCAGCCAATCAGATGCAAGGATTTCAGTAGCTTGTCACATCTATGACAGCTTGTCACTGATGACAAGTTTTATGAAACGGGCCCCTGATCACCTTCCTCCAAGAGAGTTATGTCGTTGGATAGTCATTTTATGAGGCCTCCATCCATTTCAAGCTTAATCGCTTATGATGGTGGTCTCCTGCATTCATTGATCTCTGCTGTTTACTGAAAAAAATGCTGTATATCTTACTTTATGTTTCTGTGTATCTACATTGCTCAATGCAATCACCTATGTGTATCTATTTACTGTTATCGATTTATTTCACTGCACCTGTTATTCTTTGTTCTTTGTACTTTTTGAAGTTTGTATTCAAACTGCATCTGATTGAATGCAGAAATAAAAAACAAACAATCATGACATTTGACCTTTGACCTTATAACCCCCAAATCTTATATGGTCTATTTCTTACCTCATCATGAACACACCCCTCAAAGTTTGTAAACAAACAGATACACCTGAGGCAGACAAACAGATAGACCAATTTACGGAATCAAAAGCATGATTTTACCTCCGCCGGCCGTGTAGGTTTCAACTGTACGGGCGGAGGTAAATTCGAAGAGTAAACACTGATTCCGCACAGAGCTCTAGAAATATTGCAGAGTGCCTTAAGTTATTAGATACCACTGAAAAAACAAAAGTTGCGAGGAATGTCAACACAATAATGTGTTACCGACAAGCTTATCTGTTAAAGCTGGAACTTTGGTCGTCTCTAATGTATTATTTGTAGATGATCTTTGGAAGGGAATTTGAACAATAGAAACGAAAGGCTCTGAGAAGAAGGAATAACGCCTCACGTTATTAGCATGTTCTCCCTTTGTATGGGACTAATACAGTGATTTTCATAGATTAAATCGCACTTGTTTTAAAAAGATCTTCAGACTTTAACATTTGAACAGCTACAAATAAGTCATACTGAGTACAGAGTTTCAGAATTTATAGTGACTAGGATGAGAAATAATAGTGTTTTCCAAATTTATAACAAAGTGCAATGAACAAGGATGATGACATGCAACCTCACCATAAGAATACATGAGCTGGGGCTCAAGGAAGCAGAACAAAAGAAGAAGGAGTGCATAGATTCTACACATGTGAACTTGTCAAGCAAGCGGTATCGTAATGGAATTACACTGCTACATTTCTGAAAATATATGCGGCTCCTATGTCATCAACACTGTTCAGTGTAATTTGTTTGAGATTATCAGATTACTAGTATTGGTTTCTGTGCTCAAGGGCCACAATAAGTTCCACAAGTCTATACCATTTATGGAGCTGTCGATTCATGTATACATGATGTGAAATTATGAAAATTGTCTACAATGCCCCTTTAAGTTTCATTCAAGAACAAGAGAGGGCGGAATTCAGTTAATATTTGTGGGTTATACACATGTACATTTTGAAGATGACGATCGTGGCCAATTCACTCTTTTGTGAAACTGTAGAATGCCATAATAACGTCAGGCCCCATTCTCTGTCTGACCTTTATGAAACTTGAACATGAACTTTTATTGCATTATTTTACCATCATGTTACAGCCGTAAACATCGGATTGGTTCCTATAAAATAATACGTCTCATGATAGCCTAATTCAAGTCAGAATGTATCATGATCACATGCATCGACATTGTGATATCCACGTTGTATATAACCTCTTGTATGAAGGTATAGATGATAATATTGCTCCATTTAAGGTTTATTATAAAGTTTGTGACACATTGTACTGGCTTTGCAAGCATGATGATTGACTTTGAAAATTGAAATAAATCTATACGGGTTATCTTTGTAGTGATAGTTAACAGATCTGAATATTAATTATACGTAACAACTGGCCTCATATTGTATTTCAATAAAATGGATTTATGAGGCAAGCTGAAAAAAGTATCTATGGCTATAATTTCGTTAACACACATTTAGAATTAGTTTTCACAATTTTCACTTAAAGTGCGCAGTAGTGAAATATAGGTTTGATAGTTACTGTTATCGTGTTGTTAAGCTATTTTCTTTTGTTCCTCCATGATAGTTGAGAACTACAGAAGCGACTAACCAAGTACTGTCGTATGGTTAGCAATCACTGGATCCTCCTTTGCCTGTTGATGTTTGGGGAAGAAAAGAAAAGCAAAATTACCTAAATTTTGTTTGATTTGTTTGATAGATACTTTATTTTCTGCAAATCAATATACATAAGTTACATGATCATGAAGATGCAGGAAGTATACAAAGTAAATTCAACGCAGAGTCGTTTGACTTGCATAAACCGCGATACATATAAGTACATAATCATGAACATGTAGGAAATATATAAAATGAATTTAACACAGTCTTTTGACTTGCATAAACAACGATATGAAAGAAATATAATATACAATATGCATGTCTATGCAGCAGTGATAAGAATAGCATTTATAGTTCAGAAACGATTATGCAGAGGGCCGCCATTATAAGCATTGCTTGAAAAGATGGCCGGCCCGATTAACAATATCATTCTACTGATTTTATTATTGATAAATCAGCGCATATTGTCATTGTGTATATTGAAATTCGTCATAATTCAAATTTATCTTATAGGTTGGGAAGACTGGGTTTTGTACCTTTCTGCGAAGGTGCATAACTTTCACACATCCTTATGGACACTGAGGAAATTATTATTATCTACACAAGGAGTAGATTACAATAGCGAGCTTCAAATACATTCTGCAACGTGAATGCTTACGACGCATCCTCCCTTGGCTGGACAATGGAAACAGCTGTCTCGTGCGTGGAAAACACCACTTTTTGCCTATGCACTAGTAATTATTACGTCTTTATAACGTTTGCGTTGCAGATCTAAAGCTCGCTATTGCTGATCGTGATCAGAGGCAAGAGACCAAAGAATGATAAAATACCGATAAATGTGAAAATTTCAATTTTAATGAATTCAGGGCCCCGTCTTATAAAGCCCTCAAATCAATCACAAGTCCCCAAATCAATCGCAACTTGCATTGCAGCACACAAAAAACTTGTGATTGATTTCTATCACAAGTCTTTATAAGACAGGCCCCAGGAATATGGAATCGCATGTAGGCCTACTATATAGTATATGCTATCTTTCTCTCACCCATATATTGACAAGGCGGTTAGCAACACCTGAATTTAGATTATCTGCATCTTGGGGGAAGTGGTGGAGCAAACGTTCACTCTAAAAACACAAATGTTGAATTAGCATTTAAAAGGGCCGAGGAGTGACAACATTTTGAAAGTGTTTGTTTTCCTGCTAGATTCAACATATAAAATGTTATTTTAAAAGTTGGATGCAACACTTTAAAAAATGCTGTCACTCCTCGGCCCTTTTAAATGTTGATTCAATATTTGCGTTTTTAGAGTGTTGTTTTTATTTTTTGTTTACTTTTTTTTTTCTTTCGTGTACTATATTTTCATATACTGTAGTGAGTTACGTGTTGTAGCTAATCAACCCCGAGGTACGGGCGACCCCTTCGTACCTCATGCAATGGATAGAGCATTGTCAAAGCACGATATACTCCCGTTTTGAACAACGCCATCATTAGGGGAAACTTTCACAACGATTCGAAAAAGCTGATTGTTGGATTTGTTGCTGTAATTGGTTACAGCAACTGAAATGTTACAGGCTCATCGAGAATGAATGTCCAACAATGCTGTTGTCGTGAAGGTTTTTTTTTTTTTTTTTTGTAATCGCTATCGTAGAGTCTGATTAGAGGGATTTTTTTATTGATTTTAATGTAAATATCATAATTGTCTTAATTGTTATGTTATTGGTCTTGAGCAAACAGAATTTGTAGCGTTTACATGGTATGAACGTCGATATGTTTTTAAAGATAAATTATTACCGGTACCGGATGACTTCTTTTAAAATGTGTGTAAGCATATTAGAATCGACGGGAGAAACGCATCTTTCTCTCTTTTAATTGTTTACGAATGCACCTCGTGCATGCATGTGGCAGTAGGCCCTATTAACGCGTTACTGTTATAAGGTCTGACGTGGAACATTGGGAAACTGAGTGTGGACTTTGATTGTAGTTTTGGTTGAGACCTAACTTCAGGTTTCTAATATTTCTTCTCGAAATAATGAGAAACCTCTTATGAAATGTGAAAGAGCATGCAATTCTAAGAGGAATTCAACGTTTATTTGATGAAAATTGGTTTTGAAATGGCTGGGATATCCAAAACAAAGCCATCCTAATGAAAAGATGGGACCCACCCTTTATTACGATTGCTTTGTTTTACTTTGTTTTTAGATGTCTCGGCCATTCCAAAACCGATTTTCATCAAATAAACTTTGAATTCCTCTTAGAATGGCATGCTCTGTACTATTTCATAAGTGGTTTCTTGGTATCTTGCAAAAAGTTAAACGCCCAATCTTCATCTCCACCAATACTATATAGTATACCATCCTTTTAGGAAAGAATATCCATTGGTTGGATTCGCAGGTAAACAAGTACATTGTAATACATCTGTACTTCTCACAGGTGGTTCTAGAGGGGGGGGGGGGGCAGTTAAGCGGACTTTTAAAAGGGCATTTTGTCACCTTCGTGAATAAGAGAGACTTCGCCTTTGTGGGTGCCGTTACGCGTCCAGCAGTGTGCTTCCCAACCCCTCTTTTTCGACCCCGCCCACTCTCTTCTCAGCCGCCTTGAATTAAACGGACCTCCGCACGTACCACCCATCATTGAAAAGTTTTACATAATATAATATTTTACTGAGTTTATGGTGGGCGCGGGTCCATTATTAATAAGTACACATTCGGCTAGAAGGTATCTTCCCATGGCAGTGTGTAACAAAGGCATGATGACTGGGGTGGGGTACGCAGTACCAGCACACACAGGGCGACGACGGTGCGAGCGAAAATGACGTCATCGTCGAAACCGGAACTCAGTTGTACTCGCCTACGCATGCTTACACTTCGTACAGTGTACATGCAGTACGGAGCAATTATACACACACGGTGCCTTGATCTAGCATACAGGCATTGCGGTGACTAGGGACTTCCTAAGCTTCCTACCGGCGCGAGTTCGCCCGTGAGTCCGTGCTTTGATAATCGGGAACTACATGTAGGTAACTTTTGCTTTGTTTTTCCTCTTTCTGTTACATGTCACATCATATTGTTGTTTTGTTTGATGTCAGTATTGTAACGTTTTTCATGTAAGATGTATAGAGCCACTGTAACGACTATTAATAAGCCGTGAAATTTGACCACAAATTCAACAAGTGGTTGTACTTACGTAGACTGTTGACTGTGCGTGTTTCAGTTAGGACGCGTTTCTAGTGTCAAAAGTCACTGACATGCGTTATATGCCATTCATTCACACAGTTTCTGTTTTTCTCTGTTACATGTGTAGATTCTACACGTCAATCACAACATTTTTTTTTTTAATGAAGAATGGTGATTCTTACATAATATCTAGAATCTAAAGTGGTTTGAGAACATGGCGATATATAGGGGCTACACACAATTTAGTATTACAACTGCAGAGTGTAGTACAAGTCAAAGCTAGTAACCGTTAAAGAGTAAGAAGAAATGTTAGTTGTCTTGCCATTTGGTTGTACAGTATACTTTTAGTTTACCTTTGGAAGGGTCATGCTTATTTTAGGGAATCTACTTTTCACATATGACCAAGTAATCAGGTAAAACCTAATGGCATTTCATTTAAGAATTAAAACAATGTGAGTGCTGTTTATAAATGGTAAGCGCTCTTGTCATAGTATTGATTTCGTGTGATGAGTGACTGAGCAAGGAGGTTCGAGAAATGGAGTCACAACAGTCTTATTTGCTTTGATCCCATGCTCGAAGCCGCCACTCAAAAATATTTAAAGTATGTGTCAAACTGGATTTGCCGCTCAGATGCGAAGACAATTAACTTGTGTCTCATTGCATAATCACCAGCCACTTTCCAAGGAAGATATATGTGATGGTAATTACTTTTCGCTATCCCTACTTACAGAAGATGGGCGGTAGACAATGGTAAAGGCACGGGGGTGCGCGAATAGAAATTGCTCAAATATTGCTGAAATAGATATCAAAATTACTCGAATGTACGTGTCTGTACGCTAATCTGACATATTAATCTATAA
Organism: Diadema setosum; assembly: GCF_964275005.1. Lineage (NCBI taxonomy): Eukaryota > Metazoa > Echinodermata > Echinoidea > Diadematoida > Diadematidae > Diadema > Diadema setosum. The sequence goes on along the minus strand of NC_092703.1, from coordinate 30,793,111 downwards.
AGAACTATACTTGAAGATGATACCATATTAGTTTTATTTGGCGGAAATAAGGAGAAAAGTGATAAAACCGGCTTTCCATGAGGGTAAAATTTCAAACACTTTCACAAAATACAGCTCAGATTTACACTTTTGCACATATTTTCGAACGGAATTGACTTTTGTTTTATATGCTTTATCATTAGGTGAAATTTCATTGCATTTGATATATAAACGAGCAGCATATACCCGATATTATGTTAGCGTTAAAAATGAATCTTCAGATTGCTCAGAAAGATGGCGGCTTCAAGCATCGAACATCAAAGGCACAAATGCACCTGTGGAATTCTTTTGTCCATCCATAGAAAACTGACAGCTGATTGAATAATTTTAGTCAGTTGTAACTCCATCTCTCGAACCTCCTAGGACTGAGCTTTCATTTCTTTTCAGTCTTCTTTGTTGAATGTGTGGAATTTGCATGTCTTGGGAAATGTGATCAGAAGCTGCAGCATGTCAAGTCATTATGCCTAGAGTGTATGGCGTTGGAGGAGAGTGGATTGTATCACCGTCCTCGGATGCTCTTTTTTTAATACGTGGCTCTGCATTCCGTACTCATCAGAGGCCAGAGCATGAAATTTCAGCCAAAAAATAACACTAGTCATTCTTAAAGTCCTGAACAAAATTACTTGTCTTTTACAAAGCGCGGTGTAAAGTCGCATTATGATTCCGGACACAATTTTCATAATAGAATAATCGACATCTTTCACATCTTGTCCATACATTAGAATCACAATTCATACCCATTATTCACTGCACACATTTGTACAAAGTGGTCGACAAAGAGAAAATCGGCAAATGATTCTCAAATTTTGTATTGTACTGTAAAAGGTCTAATATGAATATTTCAAGCACTTTACGCAAAAAAAAAACAAAAAAACTTGTGATAAATCAATGTCTTCTGTGAAATCTGAGATGAAATATGAATTGCTTCTCTATAAAACATTTAGTACATATTTGTGGCTTTTTTTTTTTTTTGCGATTTTGGCCGTACAACGCTCTGTGAAGCTAGTCTACGGAGTCCCACGCGTATTAAATGTCATTAGTACGCAGAAGTGTGCGCGTCCAGAATTACCATGCTGTCCGGTAATACCATGCCTGTATTATAAATGTCTGTGTATCAAAGCAGCAAGTGCAAAGCGGTATTGCATACATTGTACATGTACTTGCGTATAGTGAGACTTCTTCTGTAAATCTGTTTATTAAAATTGCCATGAGGGTCATAGAGCATTGCTTGACACACGATAATACTACCAGACATACTGTGACCCAGGACAGGGTCAAGGGTCACTGCAGGCCATGTTGAAGCTGAGATGTTCCTAGAATGATCAGTCATATGTTTTATATACCAATATTGAATGTCAGTGCCATTATAGGCAATACTGAAAAGACAAAAATATGTCTTGTACACTGGAAATACTGCACAGGCTCATTCGATGAACACACGAAATAATTCATCTGCATGTCAAGCTACACATTTAAAGGGGAAATCCAGTCCAAATATAAGTTAGTCTGATAAAAAAAAAGAGTAAAATCTATGAGTTCAACAGTAAAAATTTGACTGAAATTGAATGAAAAATAAGGAAGTCGTGACATTTTGAAGTTTTGCTAATTTCTGCAAAACAGTTCTTGTGCAATGGATATGAATATGCAAATGAGTGAGCTATTAAACCATGTCATAACCTCACAATTTTCCATTGATCGTGTACAAAAAAATGATGAAAATTCAATGTTTCTATCATTGAAGTCTGAAACATGATGTTATTCCTGGTTGAATAACTTTAGAATAGTGATCAGTTTAATAGATACCAGGATTTGACCCTTAGGCATTATTGCATTTGGATGAAAAACTGGAAATTTCACAATTTTATGTTCAAACTACATTGCAAGTTGTGAGGGGATGATATGCTCATTTGCATATATTGACCATTCAAGAACTATTTCTTGAAAAATTAGCGAAACTTCAAAATGTCATAACTTCTTTATTTTTCACCCTATTTCGATCAAAATTATTACCGTTGAACTCGTAATATTTTATTCTTTCTTATCAGACTAACTTATATTTGGACTGGATTTCCCCTTTAAGTGGCACTAATGCTAGGTGGATATAAAGTGAATAAATGATATGAGTGTCATCATTTTACCAAAGGCTATCTAAGCTTCCATTAAAACTAATAATTGAGTCATTTAGAGCTATTGCAGCCCTGGCATTCAAACAAGCCAAGGCCATCATTCTGGAATGACGGCTTACTTTAAAAATGATGTCTCCTGTGGGATAAATGTTGATCTTTTGTGATGTGACGAAAATCTGTCATTATAAAAAGAGGCAAGTGTACATTTACTGCTCAGTCTCATTTGTGTATTCCCAGTTTGCGATTAAATGACTGCCATTATTTGCACTAGCACGTGTAGAATGTCTTCTGATCAGTTTACCGAGTAGAGAGATGCCACCCTTCCTAATCCACTTCCGACAGGCTCAAACTCTTCTCATGCCATGTGTGCAGCCAGCTCAGTGAGGCGGGGCCAGGCTTTATGGATTTAATCACCAAGGCCCTACTAAAAACCCACAGCCAGAAGCATAAAAGGAGTGAATGAAGTGATGTACAATAGGTCCTGTAGTACCAGAACATAGGGAAAACTCGTAGTGTCTTAGGCTTCTAGTCCTAGGGATCAGTGCCATTTATGGCTCACACAACTGATGACTCAACTTGGGATTATACACACTACACTTGGTGTACTATGCAATTAAAAACCTGTTGTGGCTGAAGATCTGGACTATATTTCCAGCAGAGTAGAACCACAGCCCCACACTTGATTTTATTTTATTTTTTTTAAAGAAATAGACAGACGTCATTTAAATTTCACTTCACTGTTTAGCCTATGTTTCATTGCAACAAATGATGTTTAGGTAAGATGTACATAGTTATTATGTTCAGTGTACTGAAAAGTATATTAAAGTGTAAATATTTTTGTTTTGAAGGAGGTACCTGTATGTTTGATTTTAAATGTTTGATTGTCAGTTATTGAGACGTCTCATAGTGGTAAAAGGGAACAAATACATGTAGTACTCTCTTTTTTAACCCCTTCCATACTGAATTCTTAAATCCTCATAGACTTAATACACAGCTCGCCAGATTCCCGAAGTGAACGGGTTAAGGTCATAGAAATGCAGTGTTAGGGAGCTTTAGATTTTAGACGCGCGGACGTTCAAAGGAAAAAAACATGTTCTGAGCGTGCGCAGTAGCGCGCGTAAAAGTCAATCTATTTTTAGCTTGCGTCGCCTGAGTTTTTCACTATGCGTACTGGGCTATTTTCACATCCGCAAAGTTTGCGACGTAGAGAGCTTCTTCATGCACTGATCATATGGGGGCGCGATTTTATTTTTTATACGTTGCGTCCCAGCGTAATCTAAATCTTTTCCACACGACGCAGGGAGAGGAGAACGTCCAGCGCAAGCGTCGGCTCAAACATCTGCGCGTCAAAATCTAAAGCTCCCTATTATTGCAACTGAGTTTGCCTTTTTCCTTTTTTGTTTGTGGGGGGGGGGGGGAGATGGAGGGATAAATCTGACCAGATATTACAGTGTATAATGTCTATCAATGTATCTTGGAAAAGTGAGATACAATGTCTTATACTGATCATGCTACAGATGTACCAAATTGAATCCTTTAAAAGCATTCTGTATGCTGTTTTGAAAAGTACACCAGAATGTATAGTCTTTCAATCAAAGTATTATATTTAATTCATTGGGACTACTGTATTAAAAAAAAATATAAAGTTGTTGAATTTGCAATCGAGAACCACAGTGATGAAGTTAAACACAAGTTGTTCATTGTCAGGTCAAATGTGTAGTTTGGGTATTTTTTTACCAAAGTGATGACTTGCCATACTGCTCATCTCATTGCGACACAGACATTTTTCACAAGTTCTTAATTGGCAAATTTCAGTCAACTGTTGAAATTCTACAGTCTGTGTTTGAAAACCTTCAATGTACATGTACATGTAGGATATTCTTTTTTTTTTATTTATTTATCTATTTAATTATGTACTCATCATTATTATTATCTTCTTCTTTTTTTTTTTCTTCTTTTTTTTTCTTACAGTGGAAAGCACCAATATTATTCAGGTGGTTAACATCGGGGGAGGGGGCATTTCATAAATGTGTTTTGTCAGTGATTTTCACAGACAAATTTGCTCTCAGCCAATCAGATGCAAGGGTTTCCACTAGCTTTTAAAACAGTTGTCAGTACGGTATTAAACTAACAAGTTTCAGAAAATGCTGCAGTGGAGTTACATCTTAAGTCATGTGACCAAGAAGTCGACAGCTGTCATGTCAGATGAAATATTAACATTTTGATTAACTCATGATTTGAGGGTATTTTTAAGAAGTTATGCCAACAACAACAACAACAACAACAACAACAATGAAATCCATTGTGTTCTGCTTTGATATGACTACTTGTATTGAAAAGAATTTTCTTTGTTTGATTTTTTTTTTTTTTGTACCTGATATCTAGAAACAGTTTTTGGTTAATATTCTAGTAAAATGATTTCTCTTGCAACTTACATGTACAAGCACATGTATGTCATATCACATGCACTATATTTCACCTTTCTGAAATTATTACCTCAATTAAGAAATTTTGTGCATGTGGTTGGAGGTGTGTCTAGTTGATGTTGTGGATGTGTGTGTGTGTGTGTGTGTGTGTGTGTGTGTGTGTGTGTGTGGAGGGGGTGGGGGTAGATGAACTGGCAATATCCATGAACAACACTCAATGTCAATAAATATTCACTTTAAAGAGGAAGGCCACCCTTATAGAATATGTTTGTTTTTATTAAAACGGACCAAGATAAGTGAGGGAATGAGGATATGAAAAAAAGTTTGACCAAATTTTGACTTAAAATCAGCAAGTTATGAAAATTTGATGGTGTTACCTTTCAAACAGATAGTGAGGAATCTATGATAGAGCATGATATGAGGTCTCTGCAATTTTTCTCATTGTTCCAAAGCATTTTCCCGACTTGATCTTCACTTGACCCAGGCAATCAGGCAAGCGCTTATGCAGCACCATGGATTCATCTTTTCTTTTGCCCTGATACAGGAGAAAGACTTGTCAAGTAAAGGAGCACTGAGGGAGAGAGAGAGCAGCACTGAAACATACTATCAACTTCTTGAGCATCCCTACAGCTTGAAGTAGCAATCTCCGTCGCCGGGCGTCGGCCATGTTTGACGAGAACCGGAAGGTGTGGGTGCCCCACCTGGAGCATGGATTCCAGCTGGGGCGCATCATCGACATCGGAGTCGACGGCATCACTGTACAACCGGAAACGGGAAAGGTAGGTCATCTTTTGAAGAGTCGTAATACATTCATCTTTCAGCTTTTGCTGCTAAAGGTGGAGTTGCATGATCCTTATCTATAGCAGGCACTTTTGAGAGTGTAATGTGCATTTTGCAGCTCTATGAAAGTTCATTTGTCTTACATCATTTTGACAAAGCACACCTTATGATAGGATTATGATGCTTAATTATTCCACTGATCAATGTTTTGTTTCCCTGTTATGGTTACTGAGATAACTACAGATCGTCGTCGATACATCTTATTGAAGCTGTGTAGCATATTGAAGGATAGTGTAACTCGTTCACTGATATTCATTCTAGTCAGTGAATGCAGAGAGCTAGTGGCAAAGATGTACCATTGTTACCTCTGCTTCTAGCCGCAGGTCTATTCAGTGCATGGCACACAGATTAAAGGGAAATTCATCCCTAACATGTGAATTCAGTAAGTGCAGAAATCTACGTACTTGTATGATACACACTGGAGTTTGTGGAAAATTGGGCAGTCTGTTCAAAAAGTGTTGTCAAGTGTGTGTGCCTGTCATCACTTAATAGAAGGCTGAAACTATAATTTGTAATGTTGCAGTAGTGGAACGATGCCAAAATATAAAGACAATTCTACAAAATATTTTGTTTTTGCAAATGAACAGTACACATTTCCTTGCCTTATTACTGATACAAATACAGTACATGTAAAGGGTAATGCCATTACCCCTGCTTTCTGAAAATGGTAAGTCAAATGCTCATTTATTATGATAGAAAAATAAAAATCTTATCTCTGTATAATGTGTTCTGCTATTTTTTTCTTCATGCAGTAAATTCAAGTAAACATTTGGGGTATATTTCCCTTCAACAAGCATAAATCCCTTACACCTGCTGTGTGCCCCATGGCATAATTGCGGTTAAAAGATTACATTATATCAGTCGGCAGGAAATGGTACTGACTGCATGTGTCGGTATTCTTCCTTGACCACACAGCCGATGAATCATGAACAGCGGGGGTCTTGAAAACTTGTGACTCTCATTTGTAAAGCATGCTTGAGAGTTTCAAACCAATGTATTAAAGGTCCTATTTACCTTTAGGAGCAGTGATTTAAAAAAAATGTTCAAAATATCACATTTGATGCATTTTGGTCTGTTGTATCACAAAGCATCCTATCATATAAAAAAAGTTAGCAATAAACCTAAAATATAAGGAGATATCAGTAGTTTTATCAATAAACCATAACTGTAGACAATTTAGTCTGGAAACATTTTTATTATAACTATTGTTCACATTTTGTGTGTGTATGTAATATTACTTAACATCGATTATATGGATTCAGATTTTTACAGCGCTTGGTTGTTTCTATCCCTAACTCACATTTTAGAACTATTTTAAAGCACTAATGCTGGGTTTTGTTTCATCTTCAAGTGGTAAATTATGCCTTTAACTATAAATGATGAAGTTTTGATGTATGTTTACTTAGTAAACTTTGGATTATTCGTCATGGCAATTCATAGTCATTGAAATACCCTCATTATACAACTGGAAGATGGCTTTGGGTTTATATCACTTGGTTTGCCATACACTGTAAAGCTGTACACCACTGTCCCATTTTGATTACATTTTTTATTCACTTGTAAATAATTATCAAAAGACACACATGGATGTTTAATGTGGATAAACAATCAAAATCTGCAAAATATACAAAGGATTCTGTGTCTTTGCTTCATGCCTGTTAAAATCCATTTCAACTTGTTTTTATGGCAAAGAGAAGAAACGGTGAAGATGTACTCTGTACGTAATACCCTAAAAAAAGATTTAGGTGTTTTGCTGCAGAAAGTGAGTGGGTAAACCAATTACTCAGTTTAAAGTCTTTTTTTTTTTCAGAGATTAAAAGGAGAATAAAGCACTAGTGTGTTGTGTGCGTCTTTTTTATTTTTTCATGAAGTTGCAACAGTGGCAGGTTTGTTAGCTCCCATTCAAGACATTCCCCCTTTCTTCTTCATTTTCTTCTTCTTCTTATGTATGTTATAGTTTTCAATGGACAACCTGCAGAACAAGGAACTATTTATAAAACAAAGAGCAAAAATAATATTTGTCCAACTGGTTGTAGCGAATATTATCCACCCTGCAAACAGCCATTGGAAATGACATTAGCGTGGGAAGACCACTGATAGATTATCTTGCTTCACCCACCTCAGTTTTTTGTTTTGTTTCTGTTTTGTCTTGTGTGTGTGTGTGCATGTGTGTGTGTGTGTTGTTGTTGTTGTTGTTGTTGTTTTGTTTTTTTTTTTGGGGGGGGGGGGGGTGGGGATATCACACTTCACATACATACATACATACTATGTACTGACATTGTAGAAATGATTGAGCACTTTCAATGAGTGTCTTGGTATCACTTCCCAGTTTCTGTGCTACCTAACTTGATTGACATGCACTAGTATTCACCTTTAACATACATTGTAGTTCAACCAATCAATAACATCTGACAAGTGAAGAAAGTCATCAGGCTTGTTCAATATCTGAATATTCATGAATACGAAGTACATCGTATTCAGTATCAGGAATTCTTGCGGGATTGTCATTTTTGTGGCACCCTGTGCAACTTTTACATTCAAGAAACCTATTAGCCTGAAACGATCTGAAATTGAAAAGTGAAAATAAGCTTCTAAAATGTAAGCTGGGTAAAATTATATAATATTACTTGCTTGTAGAGCAACTTGTAATGCAGAAATTCAAATTTACATGGTGACAAAACCTCTTTAACCCGTTGAAGACGATGAGTATTCTCGGGCAGGTGTCTACGCGGGAAATGCATGTTGTAGCAAAGTCAGTCCATCCTCAACGGGTGAAGGTGGTAAAATTTGCTGACGACACTATGTTAAACACCATTGTTAAGACAGCAGATGTACATAAAAGTACCGGTACTTGAACATTTTCTTCAAATACATGATGCAAAACTGAATCTGTATTCAGCCGACTCTTAGAGTTATACTCATGTGTACATACAAAACCCATGCAAAACATACAAATGTAGGCTTTGATTGTTCTGGTCTGTTCTGACCATTTTGACCATGGTGAAAATTACATTTGACCATCTGAGGTAAACTTCTCAACAAAGTGACCGAAAAAAACACAAGACTAAATCATGTATGCAGGGAATGATGGTAAATAGTTTTCAGTGAGGAGTGCATACGTATAATAGTCTGATTCCATGCGGCTGTTTGCCTCACTCTTCAGACAAGGTTTACATTTGGCTAGGGTAAACACCCACTGGGCTTGATCTAGAATTCGCTGGGCATATGGCTTTGAGAGACGTGGCGAGAAGTCCAAAAGGCATAATTTGCGTTTTGGTGACGCTCCCTCCTACTTTGTGTTAACACTTCATGCAACTAGAGAATCCACCTGCTTGGTGCTTTTGTGTCATGGGTTTCAGAGGTGGTTGGGGGTGTTGCCTCCTTTAATAGTCAAAGGAAACATTGTTTTGCTTGTAATTGGTATGAAAATTCAAGCACAGATCAGCAAAAGCGTAACGTTAAAGCATGATTGGATCTAGTCATTGAAATAAATATCTTCAATATCCCATACATTTCCAAATGATGATGGTGTACAAACAGGACTCAATTTGCTCAAAGGAAGTACAAACATGTGTATAATTATGTAAGAGCTCTCTAAATATCCCTTTGACCTGGGTAGTGACAATGCCTTTAATTTTTGCAGTTCCATCTTAATGGTAATTGTTTTTGAACATTAATAGAACAGAACTCAACACATGTATACAATGTACATTGCACATTGTACATCGTTTGTTGTATAAGACTTACTAAGTGCATGGACAATGCAGGGCCTAGGGCAAGATGACAGGCTTAATGATCACATACTGTACATGTTGTTTTGAAAAATTCAGACTGATCATACTAATCAGACTAATGAGAATCCCCAACAATATCAGCATCCTTGAAATAATTATTAATGTATCCCAGAAATGCACCGAAGCAGATGTGATGTTCTACATCCCCATTTGGTGCATTTTATTGTACAGTACGGTGTAATCATTGCCATAATTGTGATAATGAAGACCATTGTATAGTCAATGAAGATCGTTTGTCTGTGTCGACAAACACATTTTTAAAAATTTTTTGTGTGTATTGGCTCATTACCTACAAGTACATGAATTAGTGTAATCCTAATGTTCTTTGTTGCTTTATGTACAGTAGTTTGTAATCCCATAACTAACAGAAAATGCTAGAGCAGTTTGCAAATAAGGACATTAATTTAATGTTTAGCTTCATAGGCAGAACATTAGTACCGTAGCTTCCTGTAAGAAATCATATTTCACTGAACACAAGTATATCCACGAAATGTCAACGAGGTTTTAATTTCAGTAAATGTACAAATGAAGGGTTTTATCACAAAACAACCTATTGCATTTTTGTTAAGTTGTGATTAAAGCTGCTAAAAAAGGTATATTTTTAATCATACAGCTGTAACTTCAAAAATATTCTTTGTTATCTTTAACTGAATACAGGTGGGGTATCAGAAGAAAGGTTTTATTTTGTTCTATGTTGATCTCAACATGATGCCTAGCCCATTTTGCAATGAAACTCTTCAAATACAAGTGTTTGCGTTGACTTCAGCCTGAGTTACCTGGAATTGAGTCGAGAGTTAATTACATACACGTATTCAGATGACAACGTGCACTAACATGTACGATACCTGTACTAAAGGTGTGGCAATAGACTCCTTACTAAGGAGACTGTATGGTGGTGAAAATGATTTTCAAGAAGAGAGAGAGAGAGACAGAGAGAGGAGCGTCTTACCATGGTGGTGATGGAAGACAGCTCAGTTTCCATGGCAACTGCAGAATTAATGCAATCCTAGCAACCTCGGTTATTATGTTGCTCTTATGTGCACACAGGCTAAGAAATGTACACACCTTTACCATTGGGAAAAGACATATTATGTGCTACTGCATACTTACAGGTTGGAGTCTACAGTGTGATTATACAAAACTGTACATACCATATATAGACCTGTATGAGTATGTTTGCCCCTTACTGCTGCATTCATGTCTAAACATATTTCCTCTTTCACATCGATAAAAAACAAGAATGATTTAACATACAAACTATCTAATCAAAGCTTGTCAAACAAAATTTCAGTGCTTCCACAAAGAATGAACATGTCTCTGACTGATGTACATTTGTACACTGTAGCTTCTATGGTATCTTTCAACATTTCGAGGCAGTTTTTTACTTGCACCTTGTTAATTATTGGCACATTGTGTATGCACCTTATCCCTATGGCACACACTGTCACCAAGTTCTGCAAGAATCTTTAAGTATGAAGGAAGCAGACTACTGACAAGAAGAAGAAGAACATTGTGACAGTATCTTGTAGATCTGAAGGACTGTTAGATTTGTATGGACATTATATTTTGGATCAAAAATTTATCCTCAAAATATCTTAAAAGGCAGTTATATTTAATAGTAAAGCCCATTCTGCTTTTTGAAGTTGAGGGATAGATTTTATCTCTAGATTAGGAGCACAGGCTTCAGCCACTAATTATGTCACAAGTCCACACCATGATATGTTTTCCCCCAGTAGGCTGGCTGCTTAAATGTACCGGTGTTCATTTTTTACCGTCCTACCTGTAGTTCATTGTACTCAGTAATATGAGCTACATGTGTTCCATTCATGCTTTTCTTCTACAGTAAATGCATCATGATGGATTGAATTATTCGTTGCATTGTTGGATAGACCTTGGCAAGCTTTGTAATTATCATTATGAAAGGAATTGTAACAACTGGCAAAACTGATAAAAATCATATGAAAATGGGTTTTTTACTTGTAGCAAAAGGGAAAGTCTCCTGAAACAGGTTTTATATCAATATGATATATTTGAAAATATTCATGCTTTTGAGAAATTGCGAGTCGAAACTGACTGATTTTCTTTGCACATTTTTGCTCTTGTGCACCTACATGTATCTTCAGCGAGCTGACACAAGGTCATTATACATGTATGCCTGCCTTTGTGAGCAATGTGTTTCATGTCGACAGCTTTCTCTGGTAACCATCAAAGTATCAAATTCTGACATTGATGTACACAGCTGTACTGTGCATTTAGACTTTGAGATGTTAAATTTGAGAATTCACTGGGATAAGAACAGTGATGACAGTGCGAGGACAGAGAGAAAGAAAGCAAGGCACACTGAGATGAGATTGTGAAACTGAAGCAGCAAGGTCAACATCAGGCCCATCAGCATGAATCTACAATAAGGCCCCGTGCCTAATCCAAACCCACCTTTATGTTGATAATTCTGGGCAAGATTAGTCCGATATCTTTGGTCAAAAATAATTACACACCTATAGAATTATACAAAAACATAGAGCCATGACATATTTGCAATAATGCCAAGGGACTTTTACTAGACCATAGCTCTTAGACATTTCATCGCTGTTCCCCTCCCCCCCCCCCCCAAGCTGTGAGCTGTTTACCACCTCAAGGAATGCAAAGTTCTTTTGTTCAAAGGTCTGCCCTCCCTCTCCCATTGAGTCTGGCACTTTGTCTTTTGTAGAAATGTTTGTTATCTTTGTGTTCAGTATCTCATGTCATTAATATTTTTTTTTCTAATTTCTCATTATGAAACTTCTAGGCATGTGTATGATATTGGCTGTTAGCACATGGTCAATATTTATGTCAGTGTATGGGTCTTTATTGTTCATCTTTCCTCGGAGGAAAAAGACTATGACAGGTGATAAAGGCAAATCGAAAGAGGGAAAGGCCTGCTTTGATAGCAAGCTGTCTTTAAAGGGAAGATAAACCCCAAGAACAATGTGGATTGAGTGAAAGCAGCAACATTATTAGAATACATCAGTGAAAATTTGAAGAAAATCGGACAATCGATGCAAAAGTTATGAATTTTTAAAGTTTTGATGTTGGAACCGCTGGATGAGGAGACTACTGGAGGTTATGACGTATGAGTGGACAACAATACCAAGAAAGTATAAAGAAAATACTACAAAAATCCAGTTTTCATGAAAATTACAAATTCCATCAACTTGATATTGACATATGTTAAGGGTAGCAATTATTCCCCCTGCTTTCTGAAAGCGGTTGGTTCACTGCTCTTTCATAATTCTAGAAAAGTGAATTTTTGTTGAATTTCCTTTATATTTTCTTTGTATTGTTGTCCACTCATACGTCATATCCTCTAGTAGTCTCCTCATCCAGCGGTTCCAACACCAAAACTTTAAAAATTCATAACTTTTGCATCGATTGTCCGATTTTCCTCAAACTTTCACTGATGTGTTCTACTAATGTTGCTGCTTTCACTCAATTCACATTGCTCTTTGGGTTTACCTTCCCTTTAACACCAGCATTTAGTAATTATCATCACCATTGCTAATCAAAGCCATGATTAGTAAAAATAAATTGCACATGAAAGTTTTTGTCTACACAATGCATCGAATGCTCGTACATGTACAAATGTAGTACACTCTTGATTTTTTCATGGTCAGCTATTCGCGAAAGATTCATTTGACGAAAAAGGACGTCGGCTGCAATTCGTGAAAGTTTCATGCCAGCAACATTTCTGTTTGTACAGTAGCAGAACAGTACCAATCATTTTGATTGTCAATTTGTGTCTACAGAGCCCTGTAAATTTGATTGTTTACATTTCAATTGTACACTTGTACCTTTTCTTTCCATCATGAGTAATCTTGCAAATAAGCCTGTCAAAGGTTGGTCATGCCAAGGAGGTTTAATACATTAGAGTTCCAACTGGCTGCAATATATTCAAACAGTTGTCAGATTTCTATTCATGTACAAAAGAATTCCACAGGTGCACTTGTGCCTCTGATGATCGATGTTCCAAGCCGCCGTCTTGCTGAGCAATCTGAAGATTCATTTTGAACGTTATCATTATGTTGGCCATATTTTGCTTATTTATTTATTAAATGAAATGAAATTTTACGTAATGATAAAGCATGTAAAACAAAAGCCAATTCCGTCCAGAAATTTGCGCAAAAGTGTAAATCAGAGCTGTATCATGTGAAAATGTTTAAAACTGTACCATCCTGGAAAGCTGCTTTTATCACTTTTCCGCTTAATTTCCACAAATGAAACTAATATAGAATAATCTTCAAGTATAATTCGAAATAGATATATCAGATTAGTGCCTGGGTATGCCCAGTCGAGTAATTTTCATCTTTATTTCAGCATTTTTTGCTCAATTTCTATTCGCGCATCCTCGTGTCTGTACCTACCACCTACCTTTTATAAGAAGGGATAGCGAAAAGTAATTACCATCACAAAGACATATCTTCCTTTGAAAGTGGCTGGTGATTATGCAGTGAGATACGAGTCAATTGTCTTCCTATCTGAGCGGCAGATCCAGTTTGCCACATGCTTCAAATATTTTTGAGCGGCGGCTTCGAACATCTAGCAAAGGAAATAAAGACGGTTGTGACTCCATTCTCTAGAACCTCCTTGGTCATGCATAGTACTGTGGTGCAATCTCACCCTATACCTTGTTGCATTTGTCCAATTGTGTTCAGTATGTCATTGTTATATATTATTTTTTGATATGTGTTTTATCCTCCTATATTTCAGGCTGTCAGTGCTGCTTATGACAGAGTCTTTCCAGCAGAGGATGATGAAGCCAAGACGGTGGACGACAACTGTGAGTACCAAAAAACAACAACAAACAAACAAACAAAACAAACAAATAAAAAAGAGTGGTATCATAGGTTAGACAAGTCTGTTACTCTGTGAAGATACAGTGAATGTGTAAAATTACATTTTGAATGTTGATACCTCAATAAACAAAGTCCTGTTCAAACAGTTACAGAATGATTGGTCAGTATGGTTTGTGACCATTCATAACATTGCTGTAGTGGTGATGTTTATAAAAACAAAATGCCAATAAAGAAAATTTTGCTGCACCGTGTATACTATGACAACATTTACAATATCGTGTATTACATGTATATCATGAATGTCATCATGCCATTGATCAGTGTAGTTTTAATCCACCATGTGTCGAGTGCTTTGGGTATCGGTCTCATAGACCACGTTGTAAATCATGCCCACTGCAGTAATACACTGTTCATCTTCAGTGCAATACAATGTAAACATCTTTGTTGCAAGAACAAAATTTGTACTATTTTTCAAGATTTGTTGGAGGAATATATTTGTCATACATGCACTGTTTCATGCTACCAGTGAAATTATGATTCCTCGGTGACAGAAATTGCCCTAATTTTCTTCAGAGCCTCTGAATCCAACATTTTGACTAGAACCTTTCAGTGCATGGAATATCCATAATATCCAATAATCCTATCAGCAAGACCATATTGCAGAATAAATGCAAATCCACTTCAGTTCTATTTGTATTCTCAGATTGTTCATGTGCTAGATGTGTGAGATCCACATTCCAGATGTCTGAGATCAGGACTGATGTGTTTTTATCACTGACTGTCATCATAGGAAAATGCAGCAGTGCGACAGAATGATACCATCTTTAGAGTCACCGTGTATTACAATTTGTATTTGACAATCAAACACACACACACACACACACATACTTGTACACAAAGGAATTGAAAAAAAAATGAAAGTCGGAGTTATTTTGTTAGTTATTGTGCCTGGCATTGACCATCACCGTCCTTCACAGGTGATATGCACATTTTATATGCATCTGTTGATTTTCTGCCTTGTGTATGCCATGCATGTGTGTTTGTGTGTGTGTGTAATATAAATAAATCTGTGTGCTATCATACTGCAGGGACCCTTGCATAGAACTTTGTGCATGTGGTGTATTGGAATCATAATGGTAATGGTAGAAATGTCAATTGAAGTGGCATGCATGATTAACTAGGCTTTCACCTGGACCACCACAGCTCAAAAGTTGAACTTGGCATTTATTTTCATACTGATGACTAATCATACACACAAATGGTGTGTGTTAACGTTAAAAATGCTCAGAAAAGAACTGTATTTACAGAACACTGTAGGTAACATGGCACACATGTGTACATGTAGTTCAAAAGTGGGTAGTGGTCTTGATATAATACAATATACCTTTAAAAAAAAAGACTAAAAAATCTTATTGATCCTGTTGTTATTTTGATTTTGTGCATGCTCCACATATTGATTTGATGGTTTGATACATTGTACATGTATGTCTGGAGAAGAGAAAGAGATCAATGCTAATATACTGTATTTCACACACATCTGTTATGAGTTCATGGTAATCTATCTAGAATATGTATGAAGATTGGTCATATCGTCGCTGGGGTGACAAGACCTCGTATCTCAAAAATGTCAAAAAAAAAATTTTTTTAGCTTAATGGTCAAATAATGGGTCAAGTGATGTCTTGGCCAAATCCTAACTGTCTTACTCCAAAAATGAAGCCACCATGACATGTCAAAGAGAAGGCTTTCCCATTCACTATAGTGCTTTGGCCGCCATGTTTTTTCGCTCTCTTGAACATTTGACAATTTTGAGATACGAGGTTTTGTCACCCCAGCTGACGATATACATTGTATGCAGAACTTACCCTGCAGAAATATGATTATAGAGTTTACATACAAACCTAACTCAAACACACACACACACACAAATGTCTTCAAAATTGTACAATTTGATAAATGAACAGGAACTATACATATCATTCATTATGAGTAACCATTAATACGCTTTCTGTTTTTCATGTGAAAAGTACTGGAAATATTTTATGATTGTTACGATGGTAACAGTGGTTATTGATAATGCAGCATGTTTTATGCGAAAAGTACTGGTAATATTTTATGAGTAGATTTCCCTGTGTGTGAGTACCATAAAATCTTTATCCCCATCAACTGTTCTGAGGGTAGATTTCTATCGAACCATTCCATTTGATTTTGTCCTTGTGGTTGTTGAATAATGCAAGACAGACTTGTCAGTGGATTTGCTTTCAACAACTTGTAGGCACGGTTCAGATTTAGAAAATTCATATCATAGATAATGAGTGAATATATTAATAGATGTTGATATAGAAAAAAAAGAAGAAAAGAATGAATGAACAGGTGGATGGATGAATAATCATCTAGATGACTACAAGTAAAATTTGCAGAATAAATAACAGAAAAATACATGTCTAGTCCTGTCCAGGTCCTATTGACTCAAATTTTAGCCATCTGTGTCATTTATCAACATACACTCTATGGTGATAGTGTCATTCTATGCCTTGAGTGAAGGCCCTTTTCGTCTTAAAAGCTATAGTGTATGAATGGCACCGTATGCACTGAAAGAACTCTAAAAATGGATGGAAAAAAGTCTGTAATTTACCACTTCTTCATATCCCAACAGTTTAAACATAAATTTGATTCATGCTGTTGTTCCAAATTTTGCAACCTCCAGACTCACTTCTCTTTATTTTATTGTTTTAGAGACTAATGTACAATATTCGTACAAAAACAGGCCTCTGTCATATCACGATGCAGATCTCTTTTTTAAAGCATTACTTCGCCTTTCGACTCTGCGTAATTTGTGAGATATGCTCTATATTTCGCCACTTTCTTGGCAGGTTCCTTGATGTACCTGAATGAGGCCACTCTTCTCAACAACCTCAGGCTACGCTACAAGAAAAACCAGATTTATGTAAGTAGTGTGTTGCCATGGCAGCAAGACAAAAGATGTTGTCACCATCAGAAAATTTCTAATTTATCATCCTTCATGACTTCTCTCTCTCTCTCTCTCTTTTTCCGGGGGGGGGGGGGGGGGGGGGGGGGGGTGGGGGTGGGGGCTTTTAAGGGATGTTCTTCATGGAGAATTGAACTCAAATCAGCTCTGATCAGAAAATGCCATTCTAGTGAAGATTGAAATTACATTAACTGGATATACAATGTACAATGGGCTAAGTTTTTTTGTTTTTTGTTTTTATTTATTTTTTTTTTTTAAGGTCAGCGTTGATTCTATTTGATTATTTGATTATTCATAATTCTGGTAGGATTGAGCCAGTATTAGCTCATGACTCTATGTGTGATGAGACACCAGAAGGTTTAAATGGTTGGCTTTGCGCTGGGAGTAATTTTGCAGTTACAATAATGCTTTTTGTGTCTACAACTGCAAATTCAAAGTTTGTAACATGTGAGACATCTGTACATCTGCAATGAATGTCACATACACGTTCATGTGTAAGTGAAATATGAAATGAAAAATGCATTATTGTAGGAAAGCTTTAATAGATTGGAACTGTATAGTGTAAATAGAGCAATACTTGCGGTTTTGTCCTTACGTGCATTTGTCATAAGTTTTTAATGTTACGATCCCTTTACTCTACCACAAATAATTGTTTGTGCAGCAAAATTTTAGTAACATATACATGAAAGATACATGGTAATTTCTGTATTGCTAAAAGCTTTAAAGGGTATGTACAGTTCTGGTTGAAGTGAGGATTTAGCTTTTAACGTTTTGCGAGATATTCAGAAACCACTCTATGAGATGTCAAAGAGCATGCAATTCTAAGGGGTATCAAAAGTTTATTTGATGAAAAATTGTTTTTGAAATGGCTGAGATATCCAAAAACAAGGTGAAACAAAGAGATCCTAATAAAAGGCATGGCCTGTCGCCTTTTATTATTATCACTTTTTGGGATATCTCAGCCATTTGAAAACCAATTTTCATCAAATAAACATTGAATCCTTCTTAAAATTACCTGCTCTTTCAAATTTCATAAGAGGTTTCTCATTATCCCACTTAGGAATGTTCAAAACATGAATCCCCACCTCAACCAGTACTGTACATTCCCTTTAATCTATAATGCTAGAATTTGGATTTATGTCCATTTCTGAAGCACACTGTAGTTTGTCTTAAAAAAGATAGCTGAATTGCATGTTAGAACATCTTTAGACCAAGTCCTGAATGATTTTATAATCGATATTTTCCTGTCTGTATTGATCAGTTTTCAGTTTTCATCTCCATAAGAAGATGGCATTATTTAAATTCTTCTGCTTACAGACAGTACCACATTTCAGCAACTTTCAGTGTTAAACTACACAAGAGCACAAGGAAAGATGAACTTGCTATTGTGTAGCATCAAAGTACAGTATTAGATGAAGCAGTATAATGTCTAGTCCTGATTGGTTTACATTAGTAATCTTATTATCACATATTGACAGAATGTAGACTCTTTTTCCACAGGTTGATCACAATTGTTTTGACCCTGTCTTGTTTGCCTTTGATACCTCAGACCTACGTGGCAAACATCCTGATCGCCGTGAATCCGTACAAACAGATGGGGGATCTCTACACCTCAGCAACCATCAAGAAGTACCAGGGGAAGTCCCTCGGTGTCCTGCCACCCCATGTATTTGCCATAGGTCAGTCACAGCTTGAAACCCGACCATACTTAAAGGCATAATTTACCATTTGCAGATGAAACAAAAAACCAGCATTAGTGCTTTTGAAATAGTTCTAAAATGTGAGTTAGGGATAGAAGCAACCACTGTAAAAATTTTAATCAGTAAAATCGATGTTAAAGGTCCAGTTTACCTGTGGGAGCAGTGATTTAAAAAAATTTCAAGATATCACATTTGATGCATATGTGTAGGTCTGTTGTATCACAAAACATCCTTCCATATAAAAATTTTTGCAATAAAGTGTAAAATAAAAGGAGATATCAGCATTTTTCTTAATAAACCATAACTGTAGATGGTTTAGTCTAGAAACATATTTATTTAAACTATTGTTCACATTTTGTGTATTTAACAATACTTAACATCAATAATATGGATTTAAATTTTTACAGTGGTTCCTATCCCTAATTCACATTTTAGAACTATTTTAAAGCACTAATGCTGGGTTTTTGTTTCATCTGCAAATGGTAAACTCTGCTTTTAAGTATTGTTAAATATACAAAATGTGAACAATATTTGTAGTAAAAATGTTTCCAGACTATTGAAAACCGTCTATAGTTACGGTTTATTGAGAAAAATGCAGATTTTATTGAGAAAAATAAAAAAAAAATTATTTCACTGTTCCCAAAGGTATTTAAAACAGGACCTTTAATAGAAAAGCACTTCACAGGGAAGCTCAAGAAAATCTCATTACTCCCACACACCCATTTTCTTATCAATTATTATTATTATTTCTTTTTTTAATGTTCTTGTCATACTCTTTGTAAGCTTGGTGGAACTCCATTTCAGTTGTGCTGGTCCAACCAATCAATGATATAGGAAAGAATGTGAATTTTTGATTACCCATAGTTCAATGCAGCAGGGTTTGTTTTGGTGGTGGTGGTTGTTGTTGTTGTTGTTGTAACTAAATCTATATTGAACACTGTACTGAAATTGTACTGAAATATTACCTATCTGTAGCTTTAAATTGATACCAAACATTTTGTGCAAACATTTGCCTTCACTGAAGTCTCCCCCTCCCCCCCCCCCCCCCCCCCTTGCTGTGTTCTGTCTCATTGCATGATGCTCACATCCTGGGTTTGTAATGGGTACAAAGCTACTGGCATGTGGACACTCCGTCTTCTTTCTTCTTGTCACTTTTATGTCACTCATCGATAATAATAAAGGATTTTTGCCATATTGTGTAGTTACTATAATAACACACTCCACCGCACATTACAATATGGCAGTCAAAACATACATACTTTAAACTATATAGCAATTTTATGAAGGTGAATTTTTGATCTGGTTTTAATAAACATCCATGCAAGGACATCTACACTGTAGTTGTGTGTGTGCCTAAAGCGCGTGTATATGTGTGTCTGTGTGGATTACGTAATACGTTCTTTGCACTTTTGGCAGCATATGCAGACACCGGAAGGTCTTTTATAAAATCTTATAAAATTACGTATCTTCTGGTAGACTTTTGTCAGAGATATTTTATAAGTCCTGTAAATTGCTGATCAAAAGTAATAATACAATTTGAGTGTTAGTCTGATACTTGCATATCACACTACGTTCACAGCACTACCAAATTGCTGTTGAAATGTAGAATAGTTGACTTGATTTCAAATTGGATTAGAATGGATTCAAACTGTTAGTGTGGATTCCGAACTCTCTGATTACTGAGTGTGCAGAGATACACCATAGATACGGAGCATAGTATCGTAGTGGGTTTGGGGGAATTATGGGGATCTGTGCTGGTTTGTTTTGCTTTAAACATTAGTTTGCCAAGCATTATGCACAATTCTCTCATCATATATCTTTGTTTGATTAGCAAGGTTATCATATTTCCATAGGCCTGTAACTCATACATGTAGGATTTGGAAATACAATTCAAATTACACGCTTCAATTGAAGGTCATTTGTGATTTTTGTTGTTGATGTTGTACTCACCAAAAGAATCATACAAATGTATGCTGATTTTAATGTGAATTGTGTGATTAGGTATTCAAATCAAGATTTGCACTGATTAGGTGAAAATTGCCTGAATTAAAGGTTTTTCAATAAGTTGAGTTAGTGCTTTTGCTGT
Organism: Diadema setosum; assembly: GCF_964275005.1. NCBI lineage: Eukaryota > Metazoa > Echinodermata > Echinoidea > Diadematoida > Diadematidae > Diadema > Diadema setosum. The sequence goes on along the minus strand of NC_092703.1, from coordinate 30,772,284 downwards.
AGTTGTAATGTAATCCTGCACACACAGACTCACACACACACATTCCCACATACACATTTACACCCACACATACAGGCCTACGGAATGTGAATAATATGTACCATGTAATAGTGGTGTAACGTACAGGTGTATGATACTGTCTGAAAAATCGTTCCCTCCTCCCCATTGCGAGCCCTCTGATCTCACAAATTCAATTAATATCTACCTGGCCATGTGCTCATTTAGATGCTGATGGCTGTTTGCTTAACTGGCGAAAGATACGCCGCATGTGGTGGTGGTTTCTTGCTATACACATATATGGGGCATGTGTGTAACGCCCCAGCAGCATGAGGCGTTACCCTGGGGTTCAGCGGACATGGACTTTGGCCGTTACACTGATGTTTACTCTACCCTCAGAGCTCTGAGTCAGACAAAAATTTTCCCCCACATTATAGAAAACTATGACTTCATGATAATATTCAGTTTGTACTTGAATGGTCAAATTACCTGGTACATGAAGATTTGTTTTTGCTATTAAACCAATGTGAGGTGATTAAAATGTGCACCATATCTAATTTACCCTGTGATTTTAACTGATATTGAATAGTAAACCGTTTTGTAAAAGTGTTAAAAGCCTTAAAAATTCCATGAATTTCTTGTTGTTCAGATTAATGACTCTTGCATCAAGTTGTTGTTGTTTTTTCAACTAATTGACAAGTTGCCCTTCATTGACATATGTAATACACACTGATTATTCATGTGTTAAGAGTAATAGCCATGTTCTTAATCTTTTCTTTTTGTTATAAAGTTTTAACTTAAATGCATCTACAGTATTCAGATTTATTTTAGCTGTGATTATCAAAGACAACTTAAACAGGAATTATAACAATATCCATGATGACTGAGATTCTAAATCTTGGGTCTTGTTTCTTCAAAGCTAAATTGTACTTTAATGGGAAAACTCCACTCCGTTTTCAAGTTGACTAATATCAAGAAGAATACATTAAAACTGACGGGCCAGTAAAACTTTCAGTGATATTAGACAAAGAGTAAGAAGTAATGAAAATGTTCAGATTTAATGCATTATTGGCCACGCTATGATGCGCTGACACACAGTGATGATGTTGTTTCATCATTTGCATATCATGTGACCATAATATATCACCATTCCATTGAAAAAGAAACATTTCAACTTTGTAACTTTTGTAACTAAAATTTGTAACTTTCTGATTTCTCCTTCAATCACTGTAATGACATAGTTTTCTGTATGTTTTATTTTGTTATTCTTATTAAAAGTCTCCTTGAATACAGGGCACATTTGTCAGTGTTAGAGTAAGATGATCTCATTGCACATTGTAAAATCACCTTATGGTTCATGTGAATGAGCACCATTACATGTCCGTTTGTGAGTTTGCCATGCACAGTCAATGCATACATTGTGTGCCCCTGTTCAAAACCCTGTACCGAAGTTGTAAAAAAACACATTGTAAGGACTTTGACCTCAGAAACCTGTTACCTAAGCAATGAATACAAAAAGTCAAGATCAAAGCCAAGACAAAAATGATTATCCTATTGTCCTTCAGTAGTAAGAGGTAATAACTCTAGATATTAAATAGAAAAGTCATCTTTGTTGACTTATCTCACATGATGTTGTTCCATGGTAATATGACTTACGTGGGAATATTGGCTGGTTTAATGATGGGGTGCATTTCACAGTTGATTGGTCATAAATTCTGACAGCATGTCATTAATGAACTTTATTTGTATTGGCAAATGTTATGCACGTGTACCAGGTATCGTAAGGTACTGTACATGTACAATATTTGTTAGAAATGTGTATTGGTTTATTTTATGTATGGGTTTAGAATAGGGGATTGGCATCAAAAGCTTAAAACAAAGACATTTCACAAGAAGAAAAGTAAATGATAAAATTGATGAAAAATAGTACAAGTGCAGAGCTTTGAAATTGATATAATTAAACCAGTATTATTCATTTGCTTTCTTATAAATCCTTATAAGAAATCTTTAAATTCTTATGCCAATGGCTGTGGGGAATGAGGGGCAAATATGATAAAACAATTGCAAAGACAGAACTGAGAAAGTAAATGTGGAGCTTTGAAATGTCAGATTCAGCTGTAGTATGAACTTTATGCGTAAAACAACAACATACATTTGTAGTGATATGATGACATGCGATTATCATAGAATTTTGAATAAATACTCCACTGCCACAGAGCTATAATTTCTCCCTAATTCTGGAGGAGGTGTCTTGAAAACTTCAATGTCTCTTCATGTTTAGCTAAAGGAATTTAAAAATCTTGATTCAGGAATTATGGCCCATTGAGATGCAGCATGCAGCACACAAGTATCTCCCTGACTACTCTTGGGAGTCTCCCTGATTTCAATTCCTGAATGTTGGCAGGCCTGGTAAGGGTATTTATATTTACTGTTATTATTTTGTGTTATTGTTATTAGTTATTGTCATTATTACTGTCACCATCAGTATTACTTATCATTTTATCCCACTGTCTCTCTCTATGCTGTAGCTGACAAGGCTTATCGGGAAATGATCACCAGTAAACAGAGCCAGGCCATCATTGTGAGTGGGGAGTCTGGGGCAGGCAAGACAGAATCTACCAAATACATTCTCAGGTGAGACTACCTTCCAGAGGATGCGAAACATTAACTTTTTAGAATGTATGAGTGTGTGTGTGTGTGTGGGAGGGGGGGGGGATTGGGTAGTACTCGTTGTTTGTTGGGTGAAGGGTTAATACTTCCTCGTAGAGGCATTGAGGCAGGGAGAAGTAGGAGGAGGATGAAGAGGAGGAGGTGGTGGAGGAGGATGATGAGGAGGAGAAGGAGAAGGAGGAGGAGGTAGAAGAAGAAGAAGAAGAAAAGGAGCGGATAAAGATGACAAGAAGAAATATAGTAACCTTACCTTATCAGTCTACCTTTTATCGATCAGAAAGCAACTAACGCTTATGTGATGTGCATCTCCATGCCAATGGTACTGGTTTGACTGGTAGTCATAGCTGAAGGCAGTAGCAGATCCAGAGGGGGTCGCCCCCTTATTTTTGCCAGACTTTTTTTTTTTTTTTGGTGGATATTTTCAGTGGATTAATACAATGTAGTTGCTTCCTCACTGCTGGCACCCCCCCCCCCTTTTTTTATACCCCCGCCAAACGAAGTTTGAAGGGGGTATATAGGAATCAGCGGGCGGTCGGTCGGGCGGTCGGGCGGTCGGTCCGTTGCAAATCTTGCGTCGCGAACTACTTCCTCAGTTTTCAACCGATTCCCATAAAACTTGGCACAGATGTGTGCCTTGGGTTGTAGATGTGCAAGACATATTTTTTGACAGTACCCAAAAGTACGTTGCCATGGTAACGGCATATTATGGGCAAAAATGGGTACAAATCTTGCGTCGCGAACTCCTCCCACAGTTTTTGATCAATTTTTATGAAATTAGGTACAGATGTTCATCTGAATATGTTAATGTGCAAGACACATATTTCCGCAGTGGCAAAAAGTGCGTTGCCATGGTAACGGCATGTTATTGGTAAAATATAGGGCAAAATGCTTCATGGCAAAACTGCTTCATCAGTGTTCTTCCAATTCTCATGGAATTCATATTGAATGTTTGTCTTAGGATATAGGTCAGCATGACACATTTCTTGACAGTGACAAAAAGTATGTTGCCATGGTAACAGCTCACATATTATGAGCCAAAATGATGGAAAATTTTGTATTGCAAACTACTTCCTCGGTTTTTGCCCAATTTCCATGAAACTTGGTACAGATGTGTGCCTTTGGTTGTAGATGTGCAAGACGCATTTTTCGACAGTACCCGAAAGTACGTTGCCATGGTAACGGCATATTAATGGCAGAAGATCAAGGAAAGATCTTGCAGATTTAACTACTTCCTCAGTTTTTTGACCAAAGCTTATGAAATGTTGTTTTGACCAAAGCTTATGAAATGTTTGGCGGGGGGTATAACCAGTCGCTGTAGCGACATTTCTAGTTTCTTCAAAATCCTGGATCTGCTCTTGGAAGTCATTGTCCATCTCATCAGACCTTTGGCCAGAGCTTTGTCTTTGACCAGTGCTCCATCTTTGACCCATCTCAACCCCCAGGTACCTGACAGAGTCCCATGGCCAGAGTGCGGGCGTCATCGAACAGCGCATCATTGAGGCCAACCCTCTCCTGGAGGCCTTCGGCAACGCCAAGACAGTCCGAAACAACAACAGCAGTCGCTTTGGGAAATTCATGGAGATGCACTTTGGAGACAAGGTAAGAAGACATTCATATACCTGTCCTGTAAATTGGTAATAAGAAAGGAATAGATGATTAAAAAGATTTTTATCATCCTCATCATCGTCATATGATCATCATGATAATAATGATAATAATAATAATAATAATAATAATAATGATGATGATGATGATGATGATGATGATGATGATGATGATGAAGATGATGATAATAGTACTGATAATGAATGCTCATATAATGCATACCATCATCATAGTATTTATGGAGTCAAGCCTGTCAATAGCAACACCTGTGGTGAACACATGGCCTTTACTGACAGGTGGCCACTATGGACAGGATGGTAACCGATTCGATTTGACGACATATCATCAGACATGTATCCTGAATCCAGTAGTCTCTATGCAACACAAAACCAAATTAGGTGATCCAAAAGATGACCATCATACACAGGGACCATATCAGAAATTTATGTGTAGCAAGAAATTGTCACTGGAAATGCATTTCATGAATTCTATGTATCAGAATATTTCCTTTTTTCCAACAGAAATTACACATACATATTGTATATGCTTCATGCATCTAGCTGAGCTTTCCTTTTAGCTGAAACGTCAATATCATTTCATGATACTGACAATATCTTCAAGGAGTAACTCATTCCCCCTCCCCTCACAACTGTTTTCATTCTCAATTTCATTAGGCATGCCCCTCCAGAGCGATGTAGGCATGCACCAAGCTAATTTTAGTTTGTACAGCTTCAGCATCTTATTATTGAAAGCCACGTAATTGGCATTTAGTATGATAGATAGTAGGCTGGCCCTTCTGGTCTGCCCTGCTGCACACAGAGTTCGAAGTACAGGTCGTGCGTGACGAGGCGTTCATTCTCTGTTTGCACAGTTGTAGGATATGACTGCCGTTAGGCCACTGACATTGTCGTACAAGGCTACTACAACCAGCTATCTATCTACAAGTACTTCTGTACTTTGTCCCAAAACTCTTGTCACGGTCAATCTCAGGGTGTCTTTCTACCACTCTGCCTAGTCCTAGATACCAGAGTTTGTGGACTAGCATGGATGCCATGTGTCATTGGCAGTTTTCTTTTTGCGAATTTTGCAAGTCAGCTATGCATTATCACAAACTTTACAACACACACATAATATTGCTTCTTCTAAACACAGTGAAGGTTGCTTTGTTTTGTTTCATGTCTTCAAGGTCAGAAATTACTTATCTTGCCACTTAAACTGGGATATCATGCATTTCTCTTTCCTATCACTGAGGTTCTGGATTACCAGGAATTATACTTCAGTACCTCATCGTGGTCCAGAAATTTACAGACCAAAGATATTAACAAACTAAAACAGATGAACAAACCTGAATAGCATCAAGTATTTTCATTCTGGAGTTACCATCATGTGACTATATCAACTATTTTTGAGATATGCTGATATCACCAGTTCTTTGCATGGTTCCACTCAAGACCAAGTGTGAAATGCTTCTGAATGCCCACCAAGGAAGAGGGCTCTCCACCCCAACCACCCCCCCCCCCCCGAAAAAGAAATGTTCCACACTCCCTGTAGTAAAAAAAAACAAAAAACACAACATATAATGCTAAAAAAACACAACAAGAAGTGCTCCTGATGAAAGCACTGCGAAATGAAGCATGTACAAGAAGTCAATTAGTAGTTTTGTTCTGTCATTTCATTTTTTTTTTTTTTTTGGGTGATGTGATGTTTGTTTTGTCACACATCCTGTGGTCATGTGACACTGTTTTGTCTTGTGTCTTATCCAGCACAATGTGGTAGGAGGCCATGTATCCCACTATCTCTTGGAGAAGCCCCGAGTTTGTTGGCAGAATGCAGAGGAGAGAAACTACCACGTCTTCTACTATCTCTGCGCCGGGGCCCCGGATGACCTCCGAGCCAAGCTTCGAATCAAGACTCCAGATGACTATCAGGTGGGACATTAATATGAAATTCCGCTCATTGTTTAAGACTCAAGTATAGAGAATGAAATCAGTGAGACTGAACAGTGCAAAGGGTTGTTAACCTGACTAAGAATGTAATATTTATCTAGATTGTGTGCTTTGATGTGAAGCAGTGATGGTAGCAGTCATTTCACGGTGAAATTAATGGCGGTCCTTTTGGAAATGTCATTGACTAGAATTGAACTGGTGTCCAGTTGACAAAGACTCAAATACACTTTCTATTATATTCAAACGGACTGTACAGTGCTGATTGGGGTGAGGATTCAGCTTGTAATGTTTTGCGAGATATTCAGAAACCACTCTGTGTTAGAGAGCACACAATTCTAAAGGGAATCAAAAGTTTTGATGAAAATCGGTTTTGAAATGACTGAGATATCCAAAAACAAGGTAAAACAAAGAGATCCTAATAAATGCTGTGGCCTGTCAATGTTATTAGGATCGCTTTTTTGGAAAGCTCAGCCATTTCAAGGCCAATTTTCATCAAATAAACATTGAATCCTTCTTGGAATTACATGCTCTTTCATATTTCATAAGAGGTTTCTCACTATCTCACCAAAAATGTTATAAACCTGAAAATAAGTCTCAACAAGAACTATATATTCCCTTTAAACCCAGGCATCATAGCAGTGCTCACTGATCTGCACGTATTGTACAATTTCCCTTATAGCTTTTGTTCTTTCCGTTTAATTAATCAGCTCTAATTTTCTCCTCTTCTCTCAGTACTTAAAGAATGGCACAACACAGTACTTTGCAGGGAAAGAGTCCCAGAAACAACTCCCAGCCAACAGACAAAGCAAAACGGTAAGTTCATAGTAGAAGCTTTTGGCATTATGTCATATCAAATAGGTCTTTTACAATCATTTGTTTAATTGCAGTGATAGATGAACAATTCAGAAAAAAAAAAGTTAAGTAATATTGTTAAACCAGGCATACACATTAATAAAAAGTAAGTATGATAATGATGATGGTAGTATAAAACTGAATTATTTTAGTATTTAGTCTGGTTTAAAAGTTATGGAGACTTGTGTTTTGTACATGTTTTTCTCTTACAACTACCCATAATGGGAAACATGTGAACTTTTCAGGCCTTGCAATATTTACAATAGATTATTTCTTCTTTAATACATGTGCATAGCATTGGAGCCATTAGTTACATGTATAAGAACTAATCATGAAACTTTTTCATTCAAATAAGTTTGATTACTCTTTTCCATGTATACTGCTGTGTTCTAAACTTACCAGACCCTGTCAGTGTTCACCAACCTTTGTTCTACTTCAGTCATACATGTTAGAAATATAAGCTATCAAATTTATATATCATGCATGTTTAACCATATTTTCTATGACTTTCAAGTGATACTCCCTCATATTGTGACTTGTGCTTCTCTCTTTACATTTTAATATCGAAGTAGAATTATGTGCTTGTCAATAGATTATTATCTGTCCCTAAATTGTACAACTTTTTGCTAGTTGATTGATTGCAATTTTTTCTTCTGTACTCCAGTATGTATCAACCTAAATTGAGATAAATTACTACCTTCTGTCGTTTCTCATGTGGTAGATCTCAATGTTTTCATTTTTGACAAAATAAAGTAATACTTTGAATATATTCTTGCAATGACAAACCTATAATGTACACCCTTCTCTTTCTACACCTTAACATTTTTTTCTGGATACTTCCTAAATGTATCCACCACAAATTCTACTTACTTGTTTTCTTTGACCTGCTCTCTTAACTATGGGTGAGTTTTTGTGGGTAATCAGTGCCTATTGTTAATACTCTGCACAATTTTTCTGTTTGCATGTCATGTACATCAAATATAGGTGCACCCCATTTGATTTTAGTTTGTTCAGTTTTCTTTTTGATTATTTTGTTAGAATGCATGTGCACAAGGAATCTACGGCTAGGTGTAAACTCTGTCTGTATTTTTCAAACTGCTGTAAATGAAATTCAAGGCTTTGATGAGCAAAGAGTTTGGTGAGCAAAGAGTTTTTGGTGAAATAGCAAAGAGTTTTGGTGAAATAACGTAAATCTGTACCAGATGACTGATTCAATGGCAGTCAGTTACAACTTTTCACAGAATTGTATCCCTCTATAATTAGAGGGCAGCAGACTTCTAAAATGTTAGCACTCTGTTACCATGATCCAGTCTAGTCAACAAAATGTATGATGTTACACTCATTAGGAAACAAATATCCAGTATATAAAATGGTGCAGGGAATTCATTGGCAAAACTAAACAGAAAATTCCAGCTTTTATTTTTTTGTTTACCAAAATTTTAACAATAGCCGAAAAAAAAGGGGGGGGGGAAGAATATTAAGTGCTTTATCAATGTTGATTATTGTTATGATCATTGTTACAGGAGAATTCATAGTAGTTTAGCCTGTACAACTGTACGGTTCACATGTGCCACATAGGCATTGTCTGACTACAAGCTGCTACTGTATGTCTAGCCCTCATTAGAAATGTTATGGTCTAGTTTGTTGCACATTGTTTTGGTGTTTGCCAAGGTTTGGGTTTAGATTCAGCTCTACCTCGGCCAATGTATCCTCGCATCTTCTTTGAGCAATGCAAAATAATCAATGCTTCAGTCCACCCACATGTAGAAATTGGAACTTTGGTAGGTAGTGGCTTGACCTCACGATTTAGATATTAAGATTTGTGTGCCAGCAAATGGCAGCCTCGCTGGAGTGTTCCTTGGAAAATTGTATTGATGTATTAAAACTCCAACAGAGACAAAAATTGTATTTCATCATTTTTCATCAGTTATGTCACTTAGACTCTGTTTCTTGATTTGCCTTCCATAAAAGCACTTGTTGTTTTTTTATATGCTTATTTTTTACAATTTTGCATTCATGACATTCACTCAAGATGCTGTTAAAGATGGTTTAAGCAGTAGTGTCATTCAGTAGCTGGTAGAAAATTATTTTGGAGTTTCTCCCTGTCATTCACAATAGAGTATACCTTACTGTATCAATACAAATGTTGTTTGATTGGCTTTGATGTCCCACCATTACTGTAAAGGTAATATTGATTTCACTAAGAAATGTTAATACTACACTAAATTTTGCAGATGCCTTTGTTTTGTTTTGTTTTGTTTTTTTATGTAGCATGGTGGTTGCATTCAAGTGTAATATATTTTCTGTAACGAAGGATGCAACTGTAAAGCAGTTGCCTAACATTGTTTAGCTGCTGGATTTGTTCAACATATATGCATGATTTCTTGTTTTTGTTCTTTGTTGCTTGTGTCTGATATGGAAAGACATGTATTTGTTGTTGCATGGCAAAGTTTAATGGTCAAATGTAATCTGATTAAACAATACAGCAAGTTACAAATTCATACACATTCATATGATGTCTATTAAAATATAATATATCTCTCTGTTTGTCACATGTAGTAACAATTCAGGGAATATAATGTCAAAACACCCCAATATTTTTTGATATGTTAGCGCTATTTCTAGACAAATAAAGCACATGCTTGGGTATTCCAGAAAAGATGAGCTAAATATTGCATTTGATGATATTTTGTGTCATCCGAATTAGTCCTTTTTCTCTCTGCCTTGCACTTGAGGTATGCATCTGTTGACTTGTCCTTCCTCTCCCATTGAATGACCTGCTGCTATAAATTGTATTTGTGTTATTGATTTCAACAAGTAAAAATATTATTAAAGGGATGGTACAGTGTTGGTGGAGATGAGAATTGGGCTTTTAACTTTTTGCGAGATACCAAGAAAACACCTATGATATAGTACAGAGCATACCATTTTAAGAGGAAATCAAAGTTTATTTGATGAAAATCGGGTTTGGAATGACTGAAACATCCAAAAACAAAGTAAAACAAAGCGATCGTAATAAAGTGTGGGTCCCACACGTTATTAGAATTGCTCTTTTTTGGATATCTCGGCCATTTCAAAACCAATTTTCATCAAACAAATGTTGAATTCCTCATAGAATTACATGCTCTTACATATTTCTTAAGAGGTTTCTCATTATCTCACAAAAAAATGTTAGAAACCTGAAATTAGGTCTCAACCAAAACTGTACGATCCCTTTAAACAGTGAAGGAACCTGTTTCGAATTTCTCTCACCCACCACTCTAACTCTACCTGCCTTGACACTGCTATGATTTATACAGCACCGAAAAAAGGGGGCGCTGCTCGACATCCAGGTAGATGATTTCCGTGGTTACCAGCGAGTGGTGGATGCCCTCCGGAAGATCGGTCTCAACACCAAGGAGGAGGCAGACATCCTGCGCATCGTGGCGTTCGTCCTGCACCTCGGCAACATCGCCTTCAAGGGCAACGACAGCCAAGATGGTGAGAATATTTCATGATTTCATGGTGTAACATTTAGGTTGCCAACATTCAAACATATGATGATCAGGAAGGATCCAAGGGGCTTGTCCAGAAGAATATTGTGTGTTACTTGCATCTGAATACACAATGATAATTCCAACATCAGAAATGGTTTCCATTCTCTTTCACTGACATGAAAGTACAGCAGAAGGGCTGGAATTATGGTTTGCCAGTGCAATTGAAGTTTGTAGAGATCAGAAATGGGCTGAAATATGCTGTAATGGAGATTTAAATAAGACGTGACAGCTACCACATACTTTTTTCTTGAGATCCGTGCAAGATGTGATTTGGAATGCATTTAATCATTTGTGATGTCACACAAATGAGTTAAACATCCAGTAGTCCTTCAGATTTCCACACTGCCATTTCTTGTCATGTGACTCCCCTCATCATGTGACTCTCCTCCCACTGTCAGGTGGTTGCTGCGTGTCACCCGAGTCCAAGGACTCCCTGGCCTTCACTGCCCAGCTCATCAGCGTGGACTCCAAGGAGCTGGACGAGTCGCTCACCTCTCGCACCATGCAGGCCAGGGGTACCGTCATCAAGTGAGTCCCTTAGCAGCAGGTGTAGAGATGTCTGGAGGTATCAGCAAAGTCTTAAAGCACCACATACACACACACACACACACACACACACACACACTCTCACACAGATGTCTTAGATACATCAGCGAATTCTCGAAGCACCATACACACAGACATATACTGTAAAACAAGGAATGTTCACATGCATTTTAATTTTGGGAATTTCGCGAGAGCCAAGATTCGCGAAATTAAAATGCTCGTTAAAGTTCTTGTTTACATTATATGCATTGAATGTTAAAGGCAACTTGCAAAAATTTCATGCCGCAAAAATATTGTGTTTTACAATACTATAAAACCTTTATGCACAGACAATGTAGGCGAACGCTGTTATGAGAAAGTCAGGACCGCAAGAATTGACAGTTTTACCAGTATTGTCTTCATATACTGATAAAAATTTTCTCGTATCCATCTTTAATATAATGGGGTTCACCTGTATAACTGATCAATGACAAACAATAGGGTGCACAAATGACTGCTGGAGCTATTTATGTTGTGTCCTAAATGATAATGCGCTAATGCCATGCAATGAAAGTCCTGAAAATATTATTGTGAAGTTTATAGAGGGAAGTAGAATAGATGAAAACAAAACATATGGTAGGGGGCATTCATTCATTTGGGAAACATGGGATTGGGACTCCTGAGCATCCAAACTGTGTATAGAAGCCTCATTCATCTTATATTCATAGATTCTGGCCACAAGGGACATATATTCTTATGTAAATTGTTTTCGAGTACGTTGTTCCTTAGAAGGTAGTGAGCAAGGTTTAAAGAAACATTATTCTAAAGTAATACAGAGATATAAAGAGGCAGTCAAAAGTTTCAAAGTAAACCGAATTGCAGTTTTTCAAACAATGTAAATCTGCATTTTAGATTGGATGGACCGTTGAATGTCAAAGTGCTTTCTATACTTTCCAGGGTACCGCTGAAGAGTGACCAGGCGTCCAATGCCAGGGATGCCCTGGCCAAGGCCATCTACTCCCACCTCTTTGACCACATCGTCTCCCGCATAAACCAGTGTTTCCCCTTCAAGAGCTCTGCCAACTTCATCGGCGTGCTCGACATCGCCGGCTTCGAGTTCTTCACGCTTAACAGCTACGAGCAGTTCTGCATCAACTACTGCAATGAGAAGCTACAGCAGTTCTTCAACCAGCGCGTGCTAAAAGAGGTAGAGTAGGGTAGCTGGTTTCTTCCACATGAGACTTTAGATTGCAATTTATTGTGAATTTGAGATCATAGGTCACTGAATGTGTTCGTAATTATTATAATTGTAGATAAGTTGAGAATGATTGCCATACATTTTTATATCTGTTGGATTATGTATGTTACGGCGCAAGGGACGTCAGTCTTACAGAAGACTGTGTGCTGAAAATCCCAACATGAAGTTGGATTGCAGTGGAACTCTGCATAAAAAGGATAAAGTTATCAAATACAAAATAATTCAAGTGTAACAAGTTTACTCTCATAGCAGAGCTGCCAAACCTTTACCACATGCTTTATAGCTTTTCATGGGATTTGATAATCTAAAAGCAACAACATGACTTTAAATAGCTGGTAAAGCAGAATTTCACTTGTGCTTTTTAGGCAGCACCAATGAAAAGATGGTGATGGTGTTGAGTCGAGTTGTCTTTCTATTGCCACAGACAAATTAAAGACTCAGTATGGTTATCTCATTTTTCTCAAAGCAACAAGAATAGTATGAGAGGGAAAAGGCTTTTATATTTAAAGCAATAATCTGCATTTTTTTTTTCTGCTGGGTTGCAAACTTTCAACGGAACTTTTGAGGTTGCAGGTATGGAAAGATTATGATGGTGTCGGAGTTCTTGATGTCCTTGTTGCATCAGACAATATTAGAGCTAATGTGTCTGTCTCCTTTCCTCCCTAGGAACAAGAACTGTATGAGAGAGAGAGTCTGGGGGTGAACACTGTCACATATGTGGACAACCAAGATTGCATCGGTAGGTACTCAAACAAAAAACACTGAATTTGCCATATATTTAGCAAGTCTAATTTTTTTTAGGCATTGGGACTTCTAAACAATCTCACAAGCAGTTAAATTCACAGTCATAGAGTACAGTAATGAATGGAGAAATATAAGCATTCACGCCTCATTCGTGTTGAGATCAGAGTTAGTAATTCTTTGTGTTTTTACATTTGTGAATAACACCTGACTTGCAAAATTGCAAAAATAAAAACCTTGCAAAATATATGGAGTATACAGTATACTTGGTGGAATATACACTGGTGTACCGGCATAATATTCATATGCAAATTTTTATGAATGCTTTTATAATGAGGGTTGTCCTTTCGGGAATGCTTGTCGAGGCTTGACTGACATAGCAACAGCAAATGCGGCTGAATTCCTGATATTAACATATATACAGTAGGAATATGTGAATTCAGTAGCATGTTTGGGATAACAGGCTTATTATTGACAATGTAATTGTAATAAACTGTTAGGGATAAGAACGTGTTGAAATGTGTACAGGCACTGAAGCTGTTACTGTGAATTCAGCATATTAGCATATTGCAAAAGATGAGAAAAACTTCATAGGGCGTATTATGTTTATAAAAAAACAAAAACAAAAACAGTGCATATACACATGTATGGTTTTGTAGTACAATATACTATAATGAGTTTTGTTTTGTTTGAGTATGTATTTGGTTTTTGTACTGATGGAAAAAGTTTTATTCCAGAACCTGTTACACTGAATATCAAGAAGGAATTTTTGCTCTTGCTAACTCAAATGTTACCTCTATTTATCTTTTTAATATCTTATGTTCATCTTTATCGTTCAGATCTAGTGGAGCTCAAGCCAAACGGAATACTGGATCTTCTGGACGAAGAGAGCAAACTGCCCAAGGCCAGTGCCAACAACTTCACCCACAATGTTCACCAGAAACACAAGAATCACTTCAGGCTGGCTGTGAGTATACCTACTTGGTTGAGTTTGAGGAAACTTTGCCTTGGAAGTTTGCATCAAAATGTCTTGAAAGACTTTAAAAACAAATTAAACATCCAGCAGGGAAAAGAAATTAAAGTTTACCCACAGCATGCACCTGGAACGTTGAACTCGTGATCACTTATAGCGATCTGGTATTATGTTTGTATGTGCAGCAAAATGGTACAGTTAGAATTATTTGAATGACAGCACAAAGGAGAAAAATGTATTTCAGAGATACTTGATGCCCCAAGAAATTGCAATACATACACTGAAAAATTGAAATTTCCTGAGTGACGTTTCTCAACTTTCATCATAATTCCATGCACCCCATCAGAAGAATGATTTGACTTGAGTATAGCAGCAAAAATAAATAACTGTGAAATGATCTATAGAGAGCAAAGTGGCAACAAAAGTGTTGCATTTGAATCTTTCTTGAGCTTTGTTTACTTTCGAATAATCTGTAACCCTATGTTTGACTTTTCTGCAGATACCTCGTAAATCCAAGCTTACCGCACACCGCAACCTTCGGGATGATGAAGGCTTTCTTATACGTCACTTTGCTGGAGCAGTTTGCTACCAGACGGTATGTCTTCAATATACTATCTGATCAGCACAGTGTGTGTTATCTATGAGGCGGGAGGTAGTGACACATTTCAACAGATAAATTTATGGCTGTGCATGAAGTGCCACTTATGTTTGTGTGTCTTATCATCTCTGTTGACTGCTAATGCCTGTTTCAGTTTCTACAAAATTTGTTTAGGTGATAGCATTCAAGTTCTTTTATGAACGCTCACTTCAATATATGGATTGAATATTTGCTTGATAAATGTTACCACAAGTCCATGGATAGAATGTTTGCAGATAAGTTGCAAAATCTCAAATTAAAATAAAGTTAAATCCTGATGGGGTCACTAAACATTGATTTTCTCACATTGGCATCATGAAATTAGCTGGTAGTCAGACTTGTCAGCTTTTTCATTACTAATTTATTTTCACAAAAATTCCATTAAAATTTTGAGGAAACAAGCTGGGAAGTTTAGAAACAGTGGCCTTTGCATTCTAACACAATTCAAAACAGCATAGCAATATGCTTCATACAAAAAGAAAACTTGGAATGTTCAAACATTCTTGTTGAATTCAGGCTGGAGATATCTCAGATATCAAACCATTTATTTTTAATCTAATGTCAAAGGTCTTTGCTTTCAGCCAAGCCACTCTAGTTTGTAGCTATCTGAGCTTAGATGACTGTAACTGTACTTCATATATTTCCCTGACTTGAAATACATCATTGTAACAGAGAGATTGGTCACTTGTGTCTGTGCTAATCCAACCCCATCCAATCTATGGCATCACACAGAGTGAATTTATAGAGAAGAACAATGATGCCCTCCACTCCTCCCTGGAAGTGGTCATCCGGGACAGCAAGGACCCCTTCCTCCAGAGCCTCTTCCCTAAGGACACCAAGGAACTCCCCAAGGGGCGTGGTGGTCAGCCCATCCAGGTCCAGAAACTGGCCTTTGACAGTGTTGGCAACAAATTCAAGGTACGTCTTGTAGTTCTCTCTAGGGAGTCTTTCCATATTTTTTCACAACAAGTTTATTATTAAGATTTAGGCCTCTATTCTTGAAAGTAGTGTAAAGGCACAGTCGTGAGATGGCAAAGCAGCATATTTCAAAAATTCATAAAGATCAACTGAGTCACATATTTCAGGTTGTTTTAGTGTAATCTAACTCTTGACCAAATCTTGAAATCAGAAAACAGGCCGCTACGGAGATATGAGGCCCCGTCCCAGTGGGAATTGTTATAATTTTGTTGGCAAAACAATGTAAACGACGATATGCTTGCCCCTTCTCAAGGCGCATTGGTCATGAACTTGGCAAAACAGTGTTATGCATGCAGTAAGTTGTTTTGCCATACATACATGTTTATACAGGGTGACTCTCTGTAGAATGTCTTACTTGTTGAGATATCATATATGATGCAATATTTGGTACCCTGGGGTAAACATTCACCATTTTGTCAATTTTTTTTTTTTTTTTTCAGCCCTGTACCCTGGGTTACCCCAAAATGTGTAAAAATAATTTTCAGTATTATTATGCACAAAAAATGTATTCTTGTTTGCGATTATGCAACATAATCGGCATTGGGATTGTTATCGTCGCACTGATTCTATGCCGGCGCTGATGATGAGAAAATTGTCGCCATGACAACATTGCACAACTGTATGATAATGGACACGAGATGGCACAACACAATGCCGTACCCCGGGGTACAGCGTGCCAAATCATACGTATCTGATGTATGCTGATGTATGCAATCTCCTATTGCCATCATATTGTAGGTGCAACTCAACCAGCTGATGGAGAAACTCCAGAGCACTGGTTCCTCCTTTGTCCGCTGCATCAAACCCAATGGGAAGATGGTGGATAATCTCTTTGAGGGTGGTCAGATCCTTAGCCAGCTTCAGTGCTCAGGTAACCATGCAAATTAGATCATTTTTTTTTTTTTTTTTTTTTTTTTGGGGGGGGGGGGGAGGGGGTGGGGGAGGAGAGTTAGTTTTCCTAGAACATCCCCAACTATCATAGTGATTGCACCAAAAGAGTAACACTATTGAAGTGCCATAACATGATTCTGATCATACAAAGGAAATATTAATGTAACAGTCTTGACCTAATCAGTAAAATTATGATACTAGTAAATCATTATGTTGAGCACAGCATAGTGGAAACGACTTGTAGCAAAGATCTTTATTCCTCATCTCACACTCTGTGTGTGTGTGTGTCTATGTGTGTGTGTGGGTGTGTGTGTGTGTGTGTAAGTGTGTTTATTTTTTCTTACTGTTTTGTCTGTTGATAAGAATAAAGTGGTAAATTGAAACCACACTGAGGGTAATTTTGATCAGATATTAAATGATAGTATATAAGATTTAGGCATTGAGTATGCTATGAAGATGGACATTATAGTGTCTCGTCGTCTTCCGTGCAGGTATGGTGTCGGTCCTGGACCTGATGCAGGGAGGCTTCCCATCCAGAACCCAGTTCCAGGACCTCTACAACATGTACAAGCAGTACATGCCTCCAGAACTGGTGCGACTAGATCCAAGGCTCTTCTGCAAGGTATGTGAAAGCAGTGACACAGTTTCTAGTGGTGTGCCCAAAATCAAAATGGATTGCTGTACCAGAGCTTGCATCAAGAGTCAATGATATCTTAGGTAGAAATTATATTTTTGAAACTTCAGTGATAAATACAGAGACTCCAACTCTCCCGTTTTCGACGGGAGATCTCCCGCCGAAAGCCCATTTTTGCAAAATCTCCCGTTCTCCCGCTTGAGATTTGATTTCTCCCGCCCTGGCTCTGTGTCTCCCGTTGGAAAGGATTTCTTACTTATTGCTATCGTATGTTGAAAAAATAAGCCTTACATAGCACCAGAGAACATCTAGAACCCTAGGAACTTCGCGCTTCGCACACATCAACTTGAGGTCTCCTGTTTGCTAGGGGTTTCGGGCGGGAGAATCTCCAGATCAGAAGGTGCTTAGGGTTGGAGTCTCTGTAAATATTAAGATTGAGAAAGAGAGATTTTTACGATATTTAGATTGTCAGAAAACTTCAACCTTAGTGAGACTATAACAAAGAATGTTCTCCAAGTTTTGTTTTGTGCTTTTTCTTGTTTTTGTTTTTTGTTTAGTTGGTTTTTTTTTTTTTTGGGGGGGGGAGGGGGTCAGAATATGTGTAACCTATATTTAAGTATTGATGCTTTGATGCTCATGTAAACACAGCACATACTCATCTTTGTTTGACACAATTCAAATTTGTCAGGATTTTGTAGTCTTTGAAGACAAAAGGATCTGAAATATCCCATATGTTTTTTGTGTATAAAATGTCGGTCTGAGTTATTGACAGGGTATTAGTGCACATAGTTGGTGTGCTGACATGATAATAGCATTCACATATTGCCCCATACAGGCCCTGTTCCATGCCCTTGGTCTGGACGAGAACGACTACCAATTTGGTCTGACCAAGGTCTTCTTCCGGCCAGGCAAGTTCGCCGAGTTCGACCAGATCATGAAGAGTGACCCTGAAAACTTGCGCATCCTAATCAAGAAGGTCCGTCGCTGGCTGATCTGCACTCGCTGGAAGCGAGGCCAGTGGGGGACGCTGATGGTCATCAAATGTAAGTTTCTTGTTAAAAGAGACTGTAACCTTGACAACAAAGCATACACATCTGCTCATATATCTATTATATATCTAAATAGATTCAGGCATCCATTCTTAGATAAAGCTATACCTAGATAGATACATCCATCCATTTGTAGATAAAGCTATACCTATAGATGAATAATGAACTGCTATTAGTAAAGAAATAGAGGAAAAAAATATCATGCACAAAGATTTATAAGAATTTTCCTTTGAGGAATGAATGTCTCAAAAATCTTTGATTTTCTTTCTCAGTCAGCAAGCTGAGAGATTTTAATGACATTACTTGATATGTTGATCAATGTTGTTATCACATCAAATTCAGTTGCATCCCTTTTCAAGAAACCGAGTCATGTTACACTTCGGGCAAGCTAGAAGCATTGTTTTTCTTATATCTCAATGCACTTTAGAAGTAATAGATAATAATGGTAAAAAAAAACAAACAAATATACATCAATTTCAAGTAAAAGCAGAGAAGTGATTACTATTGAAACATAATCAAAATCTGTGTGACTCAATGCATGGAATCATGCATTCATTCATGAGTTGCAGTCCTGTAGTCGGTAATCATTTGTGTTGTGAATCAATATGTGTTCGTGTGTGTTGCATTTCACAGTGAAGAACAAGATCCTGTACCGACGAGCGGCCCTGGTTAGGATCCAGAGCTCAGTCCGGATGTTCATTGCTGTCCGCAAGCACAGGCCCAGGTACAAGAACCTGATCCAGGTCCGAACTCTTCACAAGGAACTGGAGAAGATGGCCCAAATTGGTGAGACCAAAATCTGAACATAAGATATTGCTTCTTGTGACGCTAATATTTGCTAACAGTTTCTCTTGAAAATTGATAATGATTTGTTCTCTTTCTGCCGATGTTGTTGTCGTCAATCAGCAGGTAGTCACTTGTGAAATAAAGTCAGGAATGTCATTTCATGGAATATTATTCTTGTGAAGTATATTACATGTACAGTACAGTAAAACCAAAAACATTCTCAGCATGAAACTTTCTGGATTGGAGCTGACAACCATTTTCGCAACATCAAGCTTTTGCGAATTGTCAGTGGCATTTGAATGCATTATGTAGACAATACCTTTCATGTGCATTTTAATTTTCCGAATCACAAATTTCGTTAAAGTTTCATGCAGGTGAAAATTTCTGGTTTTATAGTAATACATGTGTAGGTACATATATGCTGGTGAGTGCTTACTTGATAGTATGCCAATATCTTTTTGTGTATTCAGTGTGTATGAATTAACTGTGCTAACAGCATCTCAGTTCATTTTGTTTTGATGTATGCAGTCAGCCGATTACATTTTTACTTCAAAATCAGTATTACTTCAAAATCCTATGAAATTCTATGATTTTTAATTCTCCTTTCTCTTGTATTTAGTAGATGAGATTACAATTCATTCAGTCAGAGTTTCCATTTTTAGCTGTCATGCAGTTATATCAACTTTTATGTATGCAGCTCTTATTTCTAAATGTTATCAAGATTTTAAGCACACTGTAGCAGTGTCTTCCCTAATTCTTTTGGACAGATCGGCAATGTGCCAAACAGGTGCAAGTTAGTATTTTACTTTTAGCTGTGTAAACAGCCTTGTTTGGTTCACATAGTTTTCTGGAGTCAAACAAAGAAAGGAGTGCTGTTCTTTTGTTTCATTTGATGTAAACAGCCTTGTTCATTCTGCATAGTTTAAGGGGTGAAACGATGGAAGGAGGAATTTGAACCAGCTGTGAAAGGGGCAGAGACAGAGATTTTAGATATCAAACAGAGTTGATATTGTTGCTAGACTTAATTGCAGTAAACACCTGTGTACATTTCACATGCCAGCATGCTGGAGCACAGTACCTGCCCTACTTGTCAGGTTCACATAGTTAGGGAGTCTAACAAAGAGGGGAGTGCTGTTCTTTTGTTTCATTTGATGTAAACAGCCTTGTTCATTCTGGCATATTTTAAGGGTAAAACAATGGAAAGAGGAATGTGAATCAGCTGTGGAAGGGTGGGAGAGATTTTAGTAAACAAGCAGGTGTTTATATTGTTGTCAGAGTTAACTGCTGTAAACAACTGTGTAAACAACTGTGTACATTTCACATGCCTTAGAAAGTCAAAATGGGTTTGCAGTAGGTCGTTTGTGAAGTCAGCGACCTGACATACATCAGTCCTAATAGTTTGTTGACCTATGATAAATCTCATATATGTAAGAAGACTCTAACACAAATCACTCTAAATAAATTTGATGACCTATCATAAGTCTGACAGGATCAACTAATCAAGACCCACAAACAACATTATTCTATTCAATGAGAGAAAGATTATTGATGCAGAAGAGAGAAGATGTGCTGGAACAGATTTTATCAAGTGTCACCCCTGTTTGTTTGTTTTTTTCTTTTCTTTTTTTGATGAAATTCCTGTTTCTCTCTCAAATCAGCAAATTTTTGGAAATTTCTTTCTTTTTCCAAGTGGATACCGGTAGTGTGCAATAAAATTCAACAGTGCTATTTTGATATTAGACAAGATGATAATTTCTACAACAAAATTTCCACAAGGCCTTTATGGATTAAATAAATCTTTAGCAAAAATCACTAGCGATAAATTTGTTGACCAGTACAAAGTCTTCATTGAATATTGTGTTGAATGCATACATTAAAAAGAAGAAGAAGAAATACTGAGCCACTTCAGAGAACACAGAACTTTAGTTTGGAACAGTTGAACAGACTTACATGTAAGCTATTTGTGAAGACCTTGAAAAAATACTTGGGCTACTGCATACAAATGCGGACTCATGAATGATGTAAGAATTTACTATTTTGTTATTGTAAGAATTTACCTTATTGTCATTGAAGGTTTGATTTATCAGTAGCAGGGAAAATCAAACAATTTTCATTTGATTATCACTGATGTATTGAAGGAATTCGCAAACAAACTTTTAATTTCCATTTTATAGCTTTTGTGAGTTTTATTGATTACATCCAGGGAACATTTCTTTATTATATCACCAACAGCAAAGACAGTAAAGGACAAAAGTGCTGCCCAGCAGGTCGCTGAAACAAACAAAGCCCTTGAGGCTCTCATTGTCAAGATCAAGGTAAGAGGAGAAGAACTAAAAAGTTTTTCTTCATCTTCTTAATATTCCTCCTATGAATCATAGTATTATATGTGAAGGTAGCAGGCATTCATTGGATTGTTGTTTATCGTAGTAGTTTTTACTACACAGTATTTTACTTCACATCGTTTGAGCAGTGTGACTGCAAAGTTCTTGGGAGGTTACCAGCAAAACTTCCTGCGAAACTTACTACAAAACTTCCTGCATGCACTTGGGAAGTCTTTCACTTTGCAAGAAACTTTGCCTAGTTTTATGCAGTGTGACCATGCACAACTGAAAGTTTGAGAAGCTTTTGATATGATAATAGATCCATTCATGGTGTTAACGCACATTGCACATTCTTTTGCCTGCTGCTATGTGTTTGCATAAGGGGGGCTTTTTTTTTTTTTTTTTTTAAACCGAAACAAAAACTCTGCAGAGTTTTGTTGGAAATGTAACCGTGTGCTCAAACTTCTGGAAGTATCGGGAAGCACATTACACATAGTTTTGCGTAGTGTGATTATTGCACCTAGTGTTCTTCCAGCATTGAATATGGTGCTGTCATTCCATCTCAGCAGAACACCATTATAAACTTTCACTGCTGCCATTAGTTACTGTATTACTTCCATTAAAGAGGAGAAAAATTTGGTATGTTCTAGGAGCATTCACTAGCTACTGTAAAACAAGGAATGTTCACGTTCATTTTAATTTTGCTAATTTTGCAAAAGCCAAGATTCGCAAAATTAAAAATGCATGTGAAAGTTCTTGTCTACACTATATGCATGGAATGTTAGAGGCAACTCTCGAAGATTTTATGCCGTGAAAAAGGCCATCGGCTACAATTCGCGAAAATTTCATGCCGCAAAAATATTGTGTTTTACAGTATGTGCTATCATTCCATCTTGACAGACCACCATCATGACACGTCGCCAGATGGAGGACGCCTACCTCAACCTGGCCAACCAGATGCGTAAGCAGCTCCAGGGCCTCATCAACAAGAAGAAGGCGGAGGATGCGGAGGCGGAGCGGCTGCGCAAGATCCAGGAGGAGATGGAGCGGGAGAGGAAACGACGGGAAGAGGAGGAACGCAAGAGGAAGATGGAGGAGGAGGAGAGGGAACGCAAACGCAAGCAGGAGGAGGAGGAGAAAAGATTGTAAGTTTAGAAATGATGCTGAGGCTTAAAACTTGAAGGCCAGCCCGTCTCTTCAAGAAGAATTAATCTATCTGGAGGAAATATGGGACTTGATACTCTTTTGGAATGGGTATTTTTGTCTATAGAATAGTCATTTGTACTCAAACTCATTTTCAAATAGCTGTGATAATGTAATTTCTGCACTGATTGTCACTGTGATATTAATGAATTATAGTTTGTGAAAAAATATTTTATGCTGAAACATAAATGTTGGTGCTAATTAAAACTGATGGTCATGAAGGTACATAGGATTACAGTTTGGTGAAAGAGATTAGTATCATATTGGTGTATTGACTCATGATGTTACTGATGATGATGATAATGGTCTAATGATATTACCATATGTGATTGTAGTGATGATGTTGTCTTGCTGAATTTTAAAATGGTTATATTTAGAAGATATTAGATAATGAAGGTGATACCGTCCTTGTAAAGGTAATGACAATTTATGTGTTGCTGGAGTGATGCTGATTATTAAAGATTAAATGAATGACGTCGGTAGCATGTTAATGGTGGTAGTGAGTAGCTGCTAATTGTGCGTTGTGATGACCAATGGTGGCAATTTTAGGATGCAGATGATGATGATGATGATGATGATGATGATAATGGTGGTGAAGGTGATGATGATAATGATGGAAATGGTGACCGGCATAATCACAAGTGACAGAGATCATATTTGCTCTGGCTCTTCCTCAAACGTAATGTCACTTTCATTCCGCGATCTTCAGGAAAGCAGAGATGGAGGCCAAGCGGAAGAAGGAGGAGGAAGATCTGCGCATCAAGTTGGAAGAAGAGAGGAAGAGAGTGGAGGAGGAGCGGAAGAAGCTGGAGGCAGACCGGCAGAGATACGAGGAGATGCAGAAACAGCTGGAGGAGGAGAGACAGAGAAGGTAATCACTTGGTGTATCGTTAGTATCTCTACCTTTCAAGATTCAAGTCATATATTGTCAACACTCAGGCATGAAAATCGTCTTGACAGGCTCCAGATACTGTATAAGCTGTTATACCTGAGGAGGACAGAGACATTTTCGCGAGATATTGTTTTCGCGAATTGACACCAACGGTATTGTAAATGCAGTATTACCTACACCATGTATAGTGCAACGAGACATTTTCGCATGTTGTTAAATTTGCAATCCGACTGATTCGCAAAATTCACAAAAATAACAGCCTATACAGTATACAAACATACAAATATGCAAAAGGAAATTGAACAATGTAACAAATGATCGAAAAGGTCACCTTTCCCCTATGCTTAGGTAAATCCCCACCCAGTAGTACTTTTCCAATACCATATGCTGTATAAGCTGTTCTTTTCGTGAGGGTTTAATTTTCATGAATTTCGCGATTCACTGTTGGACCACAAATCTAACAATGTGCAAAAATGTTGCCATGTGCTAGGCTGCTAGGGCACTTACAATAGTCTCGCTGTCATTTCGCGAAAACAACATCTTGTGAAAATGTCTGTGACCTGCTCATTCGCAAAAATACAGAGATGCCAAGTTCAAAAAAATTTTATGAGTGAGATTTTCATGACTCGGCATCTCGGCGCGCGCGTATGCGTGCGAATGAGGGAGCGAAGCGTCCGAGCGGGGGGAGGGTGAAACCCTTCTGCCCCGGTAGGGAGCTTTTTAAATTTTTACCTCTTAATGGTGCGATCTGGTGCATACATAAGTGACTATTTTTTTACTTATTTTGAAAGGCAAACGGGAAATATACCTTCAATTGCAACTATCACTTTGATCCTTTGAGCTATGCATGGGAAAAATGGGTGCCACGTGTGAGATTGTGAGACAGACCCTAAATGCGCAAGTCTCACGCAGAGTGAGACTTGATAGCTCTGAAAATATCTGAGCGTGAAAATAACAGCTTTTATAGTATACAGTAGTATAGAGAATCTTGATGTAAAAATGTTTCATCCTATAGCCTACAGACTGTTCAGACACACATCTCAACCAATTGAAAAAGAAACATTGTAAACATGTGTAGATGCCTTGTTTTCCACTGCACATGTTGTTATGGTCGCTACCAGCCCCTTCAGAAATGATATGTAAGTTCACCTTTCACCTGTGCTTACATTAACCCTAACTTACCTGGGCTATTTAGCGAGTTTGAATTCCAGGGGGGGGGGGGGGGGGGGGGGGGGGGCCATTATGGCCCCCTTCAGATCTCGGCCGTTGATCGCGCGATCGCTGCAAAATTTTGCTTGAACATGAAGCCGGATGTAATCTACAAGACTGTTAAGTTAAATTTTCAAAAAATTTGCATTTTCTATTTTAAATCAATTAATTATGCAAATATATGCCAAAAAAACTCATTTTCGTCTGTTATTGGCTTATAAAAGCTTATGGAATGCTGATTTTTGGTGTAAATATTCCTAATGACATTCAAAACATTTGTGCGTAAAAAAGATTTCAGTATCAAAATTAATTTCTTATGTTTTTTATTGTTTTATCAATGCTTTATGTATTTCTTTGTTTTTTCGAACTTTTGTTTTTGTTGTTTTTTCAGCAGAATTTGTCAAACATTTTTTGAAGCATAATTATACTAAAATAAATTGATTTCAGCCATTAGAATTAAAAGTATGAATCTTTATATGAATTAATTGAAAAAACACAATTTGTATTGACTTTGTACACAAAATTACGTTTTTGAGCAATTTTGGGGTTGACGAAAGTTTTTTGAATGGGCGTGGCTTCGGAATGGTATGCCCGGGCGTGACAAATTTGGTCTCAAAAGTTGCGCGAGACTTGAAATTAAAAAGTCAGCGAACAGCGCGGTCAAAAAATTTTGCATGCCGGGATGGCAGTGGGGGGGGGGGCCATTATGCCCCCCCCCCCCCCCCCCCCCCGGTAAGTTAGGGTTAAGCCCTACCCATATTTTATTTACTCTTCCATGAACACCATACGTCCAGACACAGAGAGAAAGGTGATTCGTCATTGAGTTCTCGTTCAAAAAAAAAAAAAAAATGCTCTGACCCTCATTTTCTTACACGACGTTTCATTGTATAACATTTCGTTAGTCAGCATTCAGACACATAAATTCATTGTACAGCTATCATTTTGGTTTAAGTTTTGTGTGTTTTGAACACCCTGAATATTCCTTTAAAAATACACTGTCATTTTTTGGCCAGCTTTGATGAATAAAACCTGTTAAAGTGCAATGCTGATACTAGTTTCATTTGGAGGTGTTAAGTTTCAGCAAAGTAAAGATGATCTTTCACTTGCAGAGCTAACACATAAAAAAGGTGTTCGATGATGTGTTTTGTATTTATTTCTTGGTATATTTTTTCCACCTCATTTCCAACGTCCGCTCTGCCTTTTATTTTACAATGTTGTATGGTTAAGTCATAATTGTGCCGTGAATAATGTTTAGGTAGCATGAAGTTTTTTGTTTGTTTTTTTCAGTTAACAGGAATCAGAACTTGTGTCATTAATATCATATGGATTTGTTATTCCCTTTTGCTCTTCCTCTTCAATGGACAATTATTCATCCATAACAGGGAGATAGACTACAGGCGCCGATTGTACGTAGGTTTTGTCCATCCATTATATACAACATATACCCCCAAAACCCACAGAGATTAATTGACTTACACATACATGATATATATGGATGTGTTACGGTGATTTAACTTGTGTGTGTAACAGTGTGTAAGATTTGCATGTTCGCTGGTGTACAATATTGGGATTCGTGCTGGCACGAATTAGCAGGGTACGAATCTTGAGACTTGCATCACGACCAAGATTTATGCCTATCTGGACATGAATATCCCATTAAATAGCCACGTTCAGCTTCGTGATCCAAATCCCAAGATATCTTGTAGTTATTATACTATATCATGAAAATTTGAGAAATAGCATGATAATCTGTACTGTGGCAAGTGTGTGCCATTCGGAAATGTCAGACTTTAGACAGTTTTAAATCAAAAGTGAAAACTTTTTTGTTTTAGCATGGGCCTATTTCTTTTTGTACTTCACATGCAGCATTGTGCAACATAGGAATTTAAGAGCTCTTGAAGCGCAGTAGAATATATAGACATAGTTTCTGCACTTAATAAATGATTTATTATTATTATTATTATTATTAATACCGGAGCAAAAATATCCTCCTCTTATATCGTCCTCTTATATTGTTCTTTACACCATCTTGTGGTGCTGAAGGTGATTTGCAAGTTATTAGTAACACTACCACCCAAAGCATCACTGAATGTAACCTTCATTACTCAACACAACATAACAACTGCCACATGGTGTTCACGATGGGAATATAACTGTATTTTATTCATATTGTAAAACCACAAGTACAATGTTTGCAGAGTAAATTTCCTTTTTAATTTTTTTTCTTCAATATGACTGTCACATTGCAACTCTCTGTACCATTATCTCTATATATATTTCCTCCCAAGTTTAAATCAAGAATAACCTCCCATAGAATCACAGATACTGTACATCCCTCCTTAAGAATATCAGATAGAAAATAGATTTGCATTTTGTTACAGGTCTGCTCTTTCTCCCCTGTAGGTACTAACCAGATTTAGATTGTATCTGGTCCCTTACACCCCCTCCCCCCTTAACCCCCTCCCCCCCCCCAAATAAAATAATAGTAATAGCATGCTGCATCACGTCCTTTTACAATGCAGGGTTGTTGTTGTTGTTTTGTTTGTTTGTTTTTTCCCCTGCCCTCCCATTACTCCCAGTTTTCACTTCTCATACTCCCCTCTTCCCTGGTTCTGAAGCGATGAATTGCATGAGGAGAAGGAAACTGGACCTTTTTGCATTCTATCCTCCTCCTTTTCTCTTGCCTGAGATGCAAAAAAAAATGAAATAGATAAAATAAATAAAAAATCTCCTGATTTTTAATTCTACTGTGAAGACATTGGAGAAATATGTAGATTTTGAGTAATTTCTGACTGTAAATGTTAATGAAGCAGTCAGTCTTGAACCTCCTGGTACGGGAGTGGCAGTGGTTTAGTGTGTACAGCATATCTACTTCTGTAAATGTGGAAACTTCGCGCATTTGTTGCAACCAGAAACCAGCACGAAAATAAAAGCATGAAAATAAAAACATGCAAATATTAATTTGCTTGCTGTATGTTCCAGTAGTTGATGTCCTGATTCTGCAAAATTGAAAACAGGTGGAACTCATCTTACTCACCTGAGCATGAAAAATGACTCATGTAAAAATATCTGATATTACAGTGACTTCCTCCCCCTCAGACAGATTAGAAAAGGACATTCAGTAAGTACATCTAAGAAGTCAGCATCATTCTTTATATGTACTACACTGCATTCATGTCGTGGATCCCATTTTATAAAAGATGTCAGGATAGCAACTCTTGCTAGAACGCGGCCTTTCATCGCAACAGCCAACCAGGAAGCGGGATTCTTGTCTATGTTGCCATGATACTTACCAATTCAGCAAGAGTTGCCATCAGAGCATTTTTTTGTATGACATGGGACTGTGAAGAATCTCTGTTGTGACAAACATGTTTCCGTCCCTCCTCCACCATCCCAGGGAGGAACAAGAAAGGCGTGACTACGAGCTGGCCCAGCGTCTGTCAGAGGAGGCCAACTCACAGGTTATTGCAGAGGAGGCCGTCGTAGCTCAGTAAGTGTTTCATCACCTTTAACAGTATTGCATTAGTACGAGTTTTGTTTTGCTGGGATACCTTCCTTTCTGAATTCAAGTTTTGAAACTTCAATGTAGCCTTTAATATCTGTTTCTATCATCCTTCTACAACTCTTTCCATGACATTTTTAACAATATTGAGACACTTGGTTATAACAGGTGAACTAAATACATGTGAAGTGAGATATTTTGTAGCTGTGTCTCCACTCCTAAATGTCCTCTCACCAACATTGCTGATTTATTTTTGTCTCTTGACCACAGAGCTGAGGCCACACCAGTGCAGGCAGCGGCACCAGCTAAAGCAATGGATCTGACCACATGGAAGTATGCTGACCTCAGGGACACCATCAATACTTCCACTGGTAAATGGACCTCCCTCCTTAGTCTTCTGATCAGACCTCTCTCTCTCTCTTTCTTCTAGTAATCCCTCACACAGACTTTATAATAGAGCACATCTGTGTGAGAGTGAAAATTTTGATTAGAAGTAGTGATGAAAAGGTTTTACTAGTTCTTAAAGTCTTGCACACAGGCACATGTATGCATAATTAAGGTTACACAGGCACTTGTATGCATTATATGAATCCATACATTTGTGAATAAGAGGTCATGGACAGATGCACAAGAAATGGTTGGGAAATAGTATGTTTGAAGTTTTATTTCTACAGATTGTGAGCTAGTTTTCTGAATAGATAGAACTGGTACTAGGTTGTCTAGTTTCGAGCTCTATCAACTCAAATGATGTACTCTAAAGCAAGATATTTTCGCGCCATGAAATTTTCGCGAATTGGTAGCTCAACCAATTGCCTTTTTCACGGCATGAAATTTTCATAAATTGCCACAGGCATTTGATGCACATAGTGTCAATAGAAGCTTTCACATGCATTTTGATTTCGCGAATCTTGACTGTCGCGAAATTGGCAAAATTAAAATGCATGCGAACATTTCTGTGGTCCCTCACACACTGTCCTACTCTGCCTTTTCCCATCATCACCAGATATTGAGCTGCTCTCGGCCTGCAAGGAGGAATTCCATCGTCGCCTCAAGGTCTACCACGCCTGGAAGATGAAGAACAAGAAGTTGGCAGGCAACAAGGCTGGGCCAGAGAGAGCCCCCCAGTCTGTCTTTGAGAGCGGTAATGAAATTATCCTGATATCCCTGTCTCACAATCGCTCCTCTTTTCATTTTTTTTTTTTTTACATTTTCTGATGCATATTAAAGACATCAGTGTTGAACCTGAGAAGATTTTCACTCTGATGTGCTCTGTAGTGACTTTGAAAGAGGGCGACACAATATTTACTCCTGCGACAGTTGCTCTGCTATTATTTTCTCCAAGGACTAAAGGGTTACGGATGTGATAGAGTTTTAGGTTTATTTTGATGTGAGGATTAGGATTGGGGGTAGGGACATGTTTGTGGGTAGAATTTATGTTCGGCTTAGCATGCAGATATTTCATGTTCGGCTTAGCGTGCAGATATTTCATGGGAGCAATTGTGGCAGGAGCAAATGTCATGAAACCTTGCAAGAGGTTCGAAATTTAGCAGCTTGCCTGGTGCTTCGTGCAAATAGAAGATTAACTACTGTTCCTTTACTGAAGCAGTTACACTGACTTCCCATCAAAGAGCATATTGACTACAAACTAGCCCTTCGGGGTTACAAGTGCATGATGCATACTGCTCAACAATACCTATCCCACCTACTAACCACCCAACCACCCCAACAGTATCCAGATGTTTTCTCCATTCACAGAACAACAACACAGTACTATCAATTCCACAAGCAAACACCAGGGCAGTCAAACGCACATTCTCATATGCTAGATCCATTTTTTGGAATACTCTACCACAACAAACTCCATCTGCGTGATGTGGAAGAAACTTTCAAAAAGAAAGTAAACCTAACCGAAGGAATTGCAGTGAAGTCGAATGAATATTCTATATGTATTGTATGTTGTAACAGTGCTTTGATGAGCCTTCTGTAAATGTACTCAAAGAGAAACGATGATGATGATGATCATCATCATCATCATTAGTTGCGAAAAAGTTTCAGATGATGAAAATGTATAGAAAAAATATACTTTGAAAACAGTATGGATTTTTATAAGCATCATGAAAGCAAGATAAACCTTTACACGTTTATACATTTGCACACTCATAAACCTCCCCAGCTCAAGAGTACAACCAGTTGGCTCCCCCGCCGCAGCCACCCAGGCCAACGCCCGCCCAAAACATCCAGCGCTATTTCCGGGTGCCCTTCACCATCTCGGAAGGTGTGAATGGTCAGCCGCCCCAGAGGGGCTGGTGGTACGCCCACTTCGATGGTCAATGGATCGCACGTCAGATGGAACAGCATCCAAGCAAGGTTCCAGTTCTACTAGTAGCAGGTATATTGGTATTTTTTCCTCCTTCTTTTTATGTCTCATTCTTTTAAGTACTATGCAGTGGAATTTTGGATTTAGCTTTCCTCCATTTTCTACCAATGAGGTTTGTGAAAATTTGTGTGAAAATACACAAAGACTAAATATGAAGCCGATCAGCTGTATCTTTACTCTTTTTAACTACCAGTAAGTGTTACAAATTTTATGTTACAACCACAAACAGAATCCCATTGTCTTTGATCATTTCTCTAAATTTTATGTTAATCTGATAATCCCTTCACAGTGATTACTGTGGAGATTTAAATTCCCCCTCTGTTCCATCTGTCTCTGCTTTATGATATTGTGTCAATGAAACCATGACAATATTTTTAACTAGAGAAGCACTCTGAGAGCGCAGACCTCCGCCAAGCATCTATAATTTCCACCAATGATCTTGTTCTTCTATAGAGATCAGTGATTTCCATGCATACGTATGCATGCTGAAAATCGCCTTATTTCCCAACATATAAGCCTTTTGTTACGTCATCAACCCTCGGCTATGCGGCGCACCTCACAGTAGAGCACACACTTTAGTGCACATATGAAAACCTCAAAAATGTGCAGCTTGAACTCCCAAGTTCATTGACCTTACCTGCCAAAATATTGAAAATCCTTCATAAAATCCATACAAATTTCCAGACCAAAATTTAATCATCTGTTCCTTGTGTCATTGTCAACCTTTCTTGCAAGTTTTATTTAAATCCGTTCGCAATTTTGTGAGTTATTTTGCACGCGGGCAAACAAATAAACGGTGACAAGAACATAACTTCCTCCCTTAGCGGAGGTAAAAAGAGGAAAGAATTAGACACTGAGATGATATTCATTTTTCCCTGCTTGTGTCACAGGCAAGGATGACGAGAACATGTGTGAAATGAGCCTGGAGGAAACCGGTCTGACGCGACGCGCCAACGCTGAGATCGTCGAGCGCGAGTTCGAGGAGCCGTGGGCCCGCAGCGGGGGCAGGGAGTACCACATGAAAGCCATCAAGAACAAGCAGGCGAGGCCGACCTTTGCCACGCAGAGCCTCAAGGTGCGTTAATGAGCGCCATCTGCACATCCTCGCATTGACCTCTTGGTGAGCGCTGGAGGTGTCACAACAAGGTGGTATCACAGTGGCGGATCCAGGGGAGAGCGCCCCCTTTTATTTTTTGTTAAAACAAAAGAAATTTAAAAAAATATGAGGGAGGGGTGTGTGCGCCCCACACCCCACCCATTAATTTTGCAAAGGTGCTCCTTCTTTACAGAATTCCTGGATCCGCCCATGTATCACAATACTGAGTATACGGAGCATTGCGTCATACGCATGTGCTGAAATATGCTAGTTACTATGCGGAATATGTGTAAGTATAGTTGGGATAGCAAGCTTGTATGGCTGATGTATGTTCACAAAAAAAAATTGTTCAACACAAAGATAACATGATTTGTGAGCATTGCATCACACTGATCTCAGTCTGAATAATAGAGCATAAATATAATTACATCAGATTCATAATTGCAGTAATGCAAGAGAGCAGCGCAGACATTTAAAGTCCAGATAGTAACCTTGCACCTGTGTGCCCTGCAACCTGCCAACCCCAGACCTCCAGCTAAAATTTGCTCATGTAAAGGGGGTCCAGTATTATCTCCCGCTGCACAAAATGCCAGCACTCAAAACGAAACGACCCATGCGAGGGAGTGGATACATCCGTGTCTGGCACAAATAGACTACTACTCTGGGTCGAGTACCAAAACCAGCTGCACTGTACAGCTCATCGCATATTTGCATACAAATATGCAAAACATTCATCAGTATCAATTCTTTAGCTAGTGTATTCCTTTTCTCACCTTTCAGATAAAGTAGGGTTTTTATGTGTTCTTTGTTAATTTTTACAATTATTGTTATTTCATCTTGTTTCAGCTATTCCATTAAGAAAGGCAAGATGATGAGTATTCAAGTAGTAAAAAAAACAAAACAAAAACATTCTATGTTGGTTATAGTATTTTCTTGATATTCCACTAAGAGCATTCCAGTATTCAGATTCAGTGTATTAGAGCCCAGTTTATTTTGGTTTGATCTATCCAGGGATGTCGGGTACGTTTTCAAGAGACGAGTCAATGTTTTGTACATCACACACATGCAGATTTTGTCTGTAGGTAATTTTTACTGTGAAGATTCGTATCTCTATTATACAATTCACGTGGAGTATTTAACAATGGTTTCAGTGAAAGATGTTGCTTGATAAGAAATGTATAAATGTGATTGTTGTATACAGTTTATATCATGGACCAGTACTGAGTAACTTAAGCCACACTGATAGATTATCATGCATTCTTTGATTGTGCCCATCTCTAATTAAGCAATGGCTATGATACTTATAGTAGAGTACCCTCTAATATAATTCACACTTGTAATTTTCATATTTGCACAATGTATTTATACTGTTTTTGTTTACGTAAAGGAGCACTAATGTACTTAAATTCAGTCATTCTAGGTTGAAATGGTATTTAAAGTTGTATTGGAAGATCACATTAACTCTAAAACATTTAGTTCTCCATAACCCCCAGTGTGAAAACAGAAAAGATAATAAATTTAAAGACAATCAATATTTCACCATCTTCAAGAAGGCAAGGTCAACTGCAATAATTTGTTCAACTGTTCGTGTGTTCTGCTGAAGAAACTCTTGTGTCAGTCGTATCAATGCATTCTCCCCTATAAATAATGCCACTTACATTCACAACAGCAAAATTCTATATATTCTGTAGGCCTACTTACATGTATAATTAACTATACCAAGAATGTAATTTTCACTTTTTACCCCCCCCCCCCCATCATAGTAGTTTCAACTCCTTTCTCCTTAATACAACTCATGTAGAAATTTGTATTCTCAAGCTAATGAAGTATCCACCCGAATGGTGATCAAGTGGCAACATGCGGTCACAGTAGACTTCAAGCTCTCTTTTTTTGCACTGTCTTTCAAGTTGTTTTAGATTTCATATGTGAAGCAGCCTTGAGGATTATCAAATCACATATAGATCATCCAGGATTTGTTCAAACTTTGTATGTGCTAAAAGTGTTTCTTTGTTTTTGTTTAGCAATAAAGCCCCATCTTTACAGGGCAAGCTGTGTAAATGCTTGTGTTACCTGGCTTGATTCAGTGCCAGGTGAGCGATCTTCAAAAATTTTGTGAAACTAGCAAAAATTCCATGCATGGTTTGTAAAGTGGCGTTGCATGGAAGCAGAGAGCAATTTTCAGCCTTTGAAATAAGTGTCCATATCAGGTAGTCCAGAAGTACTATCACAAGATGCCAAGACCAATTCATCTCTAGGCGACAGAATTCATGATAATCATGTAAATGGGCCAAAGCATTTTTTGCAATAGGGCAAGTACTTTTTGCTCCAAAACAAACCATGTGCCACAAATTTCTCTCAGTTGCTTTTGGAGGATGTCGTGTGTGAGTGAAATACTTCAATAGTCACTAAGTACTCATGACCGGTCTTTCATAAATTGATGAATGTATGCAAGTCCCGTTACTTGAGTTGTGACTTGCTGTAAGAAGTTGTGTATTCCACTACTCGTTTGTGACAATTTACCTTGAATTGGGTGGAAGCTCTGAGCTAAGATTTCAATTTGTGACAATATGTCACAGATATTTGGTGCAGATAGCCTACGCCAGAGTGTAAAAATTGCTTTAGATTCTGGAGCACTTGCTGAAAGTTTCAGAGATGGAGGTGCAACTTGTAGGTATTGGGCAAAAGGCCTTAGCATCTGTACAATATGTGCAATACCATCAATTTATACTTCATAGAAGTGCTTGTTGTGTAAGAAGGACAGGCTGCAAATTAAAACTATAAAAAGAGGTTGCCCTGCTTGGGCTGGTCAGTTTGCTACTAACTACATGTGATCACTTTGTGGCTCTGGGTTAAAATTTACTTGCAACAGGGTTGACGAAGGTATACAATACAGCACACTCAGAAAATTTGAGCATTATTGCGAAGTTCCGTACATTGTACGGAACTTGACTTTTGCACTACATAAAAACAAAACAAAACAAATATGTGCGATCATGAAAGTTTGACAAGTATTGCTAATCATATGTATGCACATTGCATCAATTTCTGTACAGGTACAATGTATTTACCATTTAAATCCCAAATGTTTGTACACAAGTGAAAATGTGAATGTGTTTTATCTGAAGCAGTCTGAGCTTTGTGGTACAACATGTCTTTTTATTTGGCCAAACAGCTTTACCTTGGACATTAATTGTACATTCAATTTGTAATGGTTAGGGCAACTTTTTGCGCTTTCAAATGAATGCTAGTGATTAGAGTGAATGGCTTAATTTTTTACAAACCAACAAATTCTTAAAGAAACTGTAACTGTACATTGTACTACAAATGCTTGGTAATTACAAGTACTGTATAAGCTGTTATTTTCGTGAAGGCTTAATTTTCGTGAATTTCACGAATTGCAGTTAGATCGCGAATTTAACAACACGCAAAAATGTCACCAGATGCTAAAGTATTAGTACATTTACAATTGCATTGGTGTCAATTCACAAAAACAGCATTTCGCGAAGATGTCTGTGCATCCTCATTCGTGAAAGTATCTGTATGCGAAAATAACAGTGTATACAGTAGATGGAAGTTTGGTGTTTGATGCTGGATGACTTTAGAAGCGTAGAGTGGATTTGGTGGTGTTGTAAAGGTGAAAAAAAAAAAAAAATCTTTTTTTTTTTTTTTGGTGTAAGGTGGTATATGGTTGCTTTGTTTTGTAGAGAATAAGTCTTCTTTTCTCCCAGCTCAGGTAAACAGTTGCAGACCTTGCATCCTGCAACAGTACATCAATCATCAACATGGGACATCCAGTTGGCCAATTGAAAAAAAAAACAACAAACAAAAAAAAGTTTCAAATTCATACAAACCAGTACGTGTAAAATGCTTCTTTCACAACCTTTTAAAGAAGCCATTCATCAACAATGGAGGATTTTGGTTTTTATCGTCGTTCTTTTTTCTCCCCAATATCAATTTTTCAACTCATTGCACAAGCAAAAATGACATTGTAATGTATTTCAGAAGCTTTAGATTCACCATTGGCTCACGTCTGTGAATGTACGTAATTGTGATATAATACAAGTATTTTGTCTGTGCCTTAGCCTAAAATTAAAAGCCTAAAGCAGTGTCAGAACCACTTGAAAATCGAATTGTTGAGATGCAAGTTTGCATTCGATGGTACACGTTTACCTGCGCAAGAGTCCCACATCTGTAGATCCGATGTAGGAGATATCTGTTGGGGGTTTTGTTTTGCTTTCTTTTCTTCTTCTTTTCTTCTTTTTCTTTTTAACGTCTATTCTATCGTAGTGTTGGTTAGAAAGGAACCGTGTCGGCAAACATTAGACTTGCCTTCTTGTCTTTCAGATGATCCCTACGACTAGTAATTTATTGCTTAGCTGCTAGATTTAAATATATTTTGTTGGCTGTGTGTCATTCAGAGCAGCACTGATCTCATATTCTGATTAATGTGTGTGCATGTATGGATTTGAAAAGCTAATAAGCAGCACAGCTTCAAATTGGTGGAATTTTCTCGTAGTATATTTATCGTGTAATAATTGTAACTCTGTGTGCATTAGAAAAAAATTAAAATACCTGCAGCATTTTGTCTAGAATATATAAAATGAAAATATATTTTTTTTGTGTGAATTAGATATATTATACATATACAAGTGTATTGTTTTGCGATTCACCTATAGATTACGACATAAACATCCACAGGATATTGTGTAAGTGGCAGGAAAAAGAGGTGTCTTTACATGAAAAAAAAAAGATTCTAAGTGTACTTGAAAGTGTGTGACACTCGTAGGTAGCAATGGTAGAGCAATTGATTACTGTATTCATTATAGCCTTTGCCTCTCAGCCTTAGTACTTATATGTCTTTCACCCGACTCGTTTCACATTAGAAGTAGATACTTGACATTTGTATGACTCACAAATTATTGATGTATTTTTACACTAAATTAACTTAATGATGTTACATCAAAGATATCAATATTCTTGTTTAAAGTGCATCATTAGCAGTTATTTGCAAGAAGGCACATTTAATAGCATTGTAAAGGAACAAGGTGAATGCTATGGATGTAACTTTTGTTGCAACAGTTTCAAGATACAATGTACATTTATTAGTAAATATATGTGCAGGTGAAATATCATGGACATTTTGCCTTTGAAGAGTACATGAAAATGGAGTGTTGCCTTTCACCTTCATTAATTACAGTAGAGCTTGCAACCAAATGTTGATCGACTTTAGTCTTGTTTTTTGTTTTTTGTTTTGTTTTTTGTTTGTTGTCTGTGGAGTCCAGTCAATATCGTAGAATCTTGGAAATTTATTTTGTATGAGCAAGCATACCACAAAAAGGCCACGATTAAATGTCAGGTCTGTTGGGGGATCTGTGATTCAATGGACTGGTAATGAAAATCGTGCAAAGCTTCAGTAGAGGCCTATGTCACAAGTACACTTATTTCACAGTTGACTACCATACATTTAATTAACTTAGCCACACACCTACCATTGAAGAATGGCACAATGTACTTGGTTTTAAGGGGGTATCTATGACTGACATTGTTTTTTCATGTTGATCACAGGTTTTCATTAAATGGGACATTAAAAAAACAAAAACAAAAACAAAGCAAAACAATAATAAGCTAAGGTATTTGTTGTTGACACCAAAGAAAAGGAATTGAATAATACCGGTACTTTGTACCGGATATAATTTCTAGGTCCCATTCCCTCTATACACACTGTAGTAGTTTTCTATTCAAATCTGATACATGGTAGCTGTAAATGTCAGTGGTCGCAAGTAGCTTGTAACAAGTACAATGTATCAGATACAATTCATGTATTTAATTATGTAACACATCTTGTTTTATATCAAATTTAAACTGTATAGTAGCCCTACTACATATCGACCACCCTTATTGAAACCGACCGCGTATAATTCGCGCACTGTACACTTAGTACGCACTTTTCTGCGCGCAAAGCACATAAAAATGGATTGGCTTTGAATGTAGATTAGGATGGTGTGGGAAAACGCGATAATTCACTGTTCATTAATGGTTTTAATCAAGGACAAAATTTCGAATGAATATTTTCACCGAATCGTAATGACAGCACAATGTAATGTCTATGGAAGTTTCTAAAAGGCTTCTAAAAAGCTTCGTACAACACGGTGTTCAATACAACTTGGTTTACGTGCATTGTCAATGCAAAATCAGCGGTCGATCCTAAAAACGCGATTTACCGCGGGGAGCTGAAACGAGGCCACGAAGTTCGTCGGCGATATTTTTGCACTGAAACTTCGAATCGAAAAGGGAACAACGGCATTTGATAGAGCTGGATTTTCTCAATCACGTAGGTCAAGTTTTTTACGTGAATTTCAGTGTTAAATATTCTTATCACGCAAATAAACATTGGGCGGTCGATTAGTAGTAGGTCCAACCCTACCACAAGAACGGCCAGTCGGCACATGGTATATCTTTCCACTGTTGAAGATACTTGCTGGTGGTGGCGTTCAATGTAATTTGATATCATGGCAAGACTCGTAACACAGGACCCCTGGTATGTCTACTAACCCCTTGTGCTAAAAGTGTTTACAGAAACAAATATTATTGAGGCAGATTTCATGTGGGTAAATACACTGTATTTATGTAGAATGCAAATGTTTGCTTGCTGCGACACTTAGTACAAGAACATACAATTGTATGCAGGAGAAATAATTCAAGGAATTATAGGTAGACAACTATTTCAATTTGATTTCATTGTACATGTAGACACATGCTAGACAGTGTGACAGTGAAAAATGTTTCATTAACATTTGCTTCAGTCTTTTCTCTCTCTCCAGTTCAACCTCAAATAAATTTGTGCAAGCACCACAACATACTCATGTGTTCATGGTTTTTTTTTTTCTTTGTGTTATGTGAATGAAGGTTAAATTATAACTGATACAACTGTAAATATTATTGGAAAAAAGGCAAAACACCAAAGCAAGAAGTGAGCCATTAGTTATGTTCACATGCAGTTGCCAAACATGAAGTTTAGGTCTAAAGTGTCGATGATTAGCTAAACTTGTGAATTCACGACATGCATTCACACGCGCACCTAAACTTTGTTACAACTTATAAGCGAATCCCACTCAATGATTACTCCGAAAGTGCAGTCTTTGCTATGACTATGCCAACAGAAAACAGCACAGCACGGAGCGAAACTATGAGTGGGGACCCCCCCAAGTGGCTCGTGGAGAGAGCGTAAACCTTAAAGGTATGGAATCCCATTTGCACGCCTTAAATGAAGAGTTGTATAAATACAGTGGTACAATGTATGTTGAAGAGAGTATCATTTTAGAAACTCCCATAAAGTATTGAAAGTGGAAGGTAACATTTAGTACATTTTCTTGACCGTTAGATTTTGAATTGAATTGTTTTAAGGGCTCACCGTAAATTCCAGTACATTACTAGGCTACCTCTGCAGACCCATGTACTGCATGTGTGTCCATCATGTATATTTTGTGAAGAAAGTTCAACACTTACAAACATTTCTATATACATTCTTGCCACACACTCTATATGTTATTACATCAGCTCTTGTACTTTTAGATTTGTGTTTATAGATCACAAATACAGAAGAATGCAACAAAAAGGCTTAAAGGGAAGATAAACCCCAAGAACAATGTGGATTGAGTGAAAGCAGCAACATTAGCAGAACACATCAGTGTAAGTTTGAAGAAAATCGGACAATCGATGCAAAAGTTATGAATTTTTAAAGTTTTGGTGTTGGAACTGCTGGATTAGGAGACTACTAGAGGTTATGACGTATGAGTGGACTACAATATCAAGAAAATATAAAGAAAATACT
Source organism: Diadema setosum (assembly GCF_964275005.1). Classification (NCBI taxonomy): domain Eukaryota; kingdom Metazoa; phylum Echinodermata; class Echinoidea; order Diadematoida; family Diadematidae; genus Diadema; species Diadema setosum. Next base: position 30,732,775 of record NC_092703.1, on the reverse strand, counting down.
ACAAAAATCCATTTTCATGAAAATTACACATTCCATCAACTTGATATTGACATATGTTAAGGATAGCAATTATTCCCCCTGCTTTCTGAAATCGGTTGGTCCACTGCTCTTTCATAATTCTAGAAAAGTGAATTTTTGTTGAATATCCTTTATATTTTCTTTGTATTGTTGTCCACTCATACGTCATATCCTCTAGTAGTCTCCCCATCCAGCGGTTCCAACACCAAAATTTTAAAAATTCATAACTTTTGCATCGATTGTCCGATTTTTCTCAAACTTTCACTGATGCATTCTACTAATGTTGCTGCTTTCACTCAATCCACATTGCTCTTTGGGTTTACCTTCCCTTTAAGTTTGGCTGACACACAGAACTACCGAGTTGTTGAGTTTTGTGCATTATTCAAATTTTAGGTAACTGTTGACTTCCAAATTTCTAAGCAGTGGCCTAAGCAAGTCCCATGAGGTTCATATTTAATGTTTTGCTGCATTTTGGGAGGTCTGTAAAAGGTATCCCTACCTTTAAGATGTCTTGTGGTTCTAATCATCGACTAACTTTCGAGTGCGTCCACATGGCACTAAACTACAAGCTAATCATCGAGAGTTAAGTTTTCAACCTAAACTTACAGTTTAGGAACAGCGTGTGAACCTAACTAGTGAGTCCATTAATGTTAGGTCATCTGTGTATGTATAACTGTTTGACAAGCGACTTGGATCATATGCGGTCATCATTTGAAATTACACCTCATTTGCTCTGAAGAAATATATAGTGCACATTCTCCCCAGTACATGTACTGCAATTCTGGACCACTTGAACATTAGTCTGAAAAGAAAGAGTAAAATTTGATAATGTCACAAGTACATTGTGTGAAAATTTGATCAAAATGAGATACAATTGTAATTCAGGACTTCACTGACATTTTGAACTTTCGCTCATTTCCACAAAACAGACAAGGTTTAACAGTATGCACATAACTTGCCATATAAGTAGCTTGGGCACAAATCTTCACATTTACCTTTTTTCTTTTACGCAGTTATGATTTGGTCTCAACTCCCAATGCAACATATACCCAGCTGATAATTATTCTAAAGTCAGTAAACTAGAAATTAACATTATGTTTTACACTTTTGTGGCAGAAAAATTGAACTTTTGTCAGTTTTTCTTCTTTTTTTTTTTGGTAATGTTATTGTGCCTATGAATGGGAAATTGTGAGTGATTACATCATCAGCTTTACTTATTTGCACATGCATATGGACTGTTCAAAAACTGGCAAAAAATTGAAAATTTTTACATTTTCAAAACTTCCCTCATTACATTGTGATCCAATTTTAATCACATTCCACTTTTAAGCATGTACATTCTGCAAAACTTTACTCTTTCTTTTACGCCTAATCTTTAACTGGTCCAGAACTGGCCATTAAAGTCTTTCCTCACTTATTTACATAATAGGTTACATGAACAGAATGTTCTTCACTTTTTTTAATCATCTTGAGCACAACTCGCTGAAGGACAATTTCACCTGAATGTACATGTGGATTATGTGAATGCAACAATACAGCTTCAGCACAACACATCAATGACAGTTTGAGGAAAATCAGACAATCCGTTCAAAAGTTAAGAATCTCTGTAAGTTTCTGTGCAGTCACTGCTGGATGAGAAGACTACTACACACATTGTACAGTTTATGATGTCACATGCATAGAACAATATACGGAAAACATTAAGAAAATTCCACAAAATGTCACTTTTTGAAAAAAGTACACATTCCCCTTGCCTTCTGAAAAGAGGCAAGTCAAATGCTCTTTTATTGTGCAAGAAAAGTTGATGTATGTTAAATTTTCTTTATATTTTCTTTACATTGTTCTACGCATGTGACATTACAAGCTGAAGTAGTCTTCTCATCCAGCGATGGTGGCACTGAAATTCAAAAATTCATAACATTTGAACAGATTGTCTGATTTTCCTCAAACTTTCCCTGATGCATTCTATTGTATTGCTGCATTCTCTCTATCCCCATATGTATGAAGGTGAACTTGTCATTTAAGTTCTACATGTCGATATATCCCAGCATGCTTCAGTCACGACTGCCTAAAAACTGGGTTACAAGACTACCTCTTGGTTCAAGTGACCTTGTTGATGTATCATCAATCTGCTTTTAAAAAATAATAATAATAAAAAGAAACTGGTGGAAGGTTGCTCAGTCTGAATGAGCAGCAAATTTCTTGCATGGTACAAGTGGCGACACAACATTTGCTCCCGCGACAATTGCTCCTGTCTTATTTTCTTCAACGACTTAGGGTTAGGGTTACGGTTGTGATAAGGAACAGGTTTAATTTGAAGCGAGGATTAGGATTACGGTTAGGGTTATGTTTGTGGATGGCATTTACGCTCGGATAAGTGTGCAGATAATTCATGGGAGCAACTGTTGCAAGAGCAAATTTCATGGAACTGGTACAAGTACACCACTCCTTCCAAATCAACCCATGAAACAGGCTCGAAAGTTTGTGAATGTGTTTGAATTTCATTTAATGTATAAACTTTGTACAGACCTAAACAATCAACATAATAGGGACAGTGCAATTTTATTCAGAGACATTTAAAACAAAAAGGTAGCATGTACAGCTCAGCAACAAGTTCCCTGTTATTATTCACTACCTCAGCACCCTCTTCATGGAAGAAGTCAAACCAACGCTCATGATTTTAATACCAAAGGGACGCAACCAGAGCGACCTTCACAAAGAAGGACCACTACGTAAAGAAAGAGAAAATCAGAAATGAATACAGTGTACAGGCGGACAAGAAATACAAAACACTTTGCAAAGGCATTAGCAAAGTCAAACAAGTGAGAGTTCAGATATTTGAAAGTCAAAATTGGTCAGCTGTATGGTACCCAAAGAGTAAGCCTCATGCAACTGATAGAGTACTGTGTCATCTCAAAATAAGGTCAATGGGAGGCGTGAAAGGACATGCTTTGTTCTACTTTTGCTTAATAAATTATCCTTTTTTTTAATACACTTGTGTAACAAATTTCAGAAGATTTAAAGGTAGTATTTCTCTCTTGTATTGACAAACCTTGAGGGGCATTTTTCTCATTTTGTGCAGATAATTTAATTTAACCAGTTTCATCTAGTCAAGTTTCAACATTTGGGAAGGACAGAACAAACCATAATTTCTGCAACAAAATTACACCAGAGTTTGATGGGTTATCAACATACACTTGAAATACAGTCAGGCAAACACAAGGGCTACAGTACATAATTCAGTGGACCTTGCACAAATTTAATGCCCTTTGGGCTGTCACCTGATAGTTCGTAGAGTATCTTCCACATAAAACTCTCTCAAAATGAGAACATACTGTAGAAGTGGAAATTTTCGCACATTTCGCACAACCAGAAACTAGCGTGAAAATAAAAGCACGCAAATATTTTTGCTTGCCATATGTTCCAGTAGTTGATGTCTTGATTCCACAGAATAAAAGGACAAGTTCACCTTCATAGACATGCGGATTGAGTGAATGCAGCAATATTAATAGAACACATTGGCGAGAGTTTGAGAAAAATTGGACAATCCGTTTAAAAGTTATGAATTTTTGAAGTTTCTGCTCAGTCACTGCTGGATGAGAAGACTACGACAGCTTGTGATGTCACATGTGGACAATGATATAAAGAAAATATAAAGAAAACTCAAGATATTTTCACTTCTCTTGCATAATAAAAGAACACTTGACTTCCCTCTTTCAGGAGGCAAGGGAATAATATTACCCTTAACATACGTCAGTGACGAGTCGAGGAAGTGCGCACTTTTTTTCAAAAAGTAAAATTTTGTGAAATTCTCATTATACTTTCCTTATATCGTTGTATGCATGTGACATCATACACTGTGGTAGTCTTCTCATCAAGCAGTAACTGTGCAGATACTTTAAAAAATTCTAACTTTTGAACGGATTGTCCGATTTTCCCTAAACTTTCACTGATGTGTTCTACTAATATTGCTGCATTCACTCAATCCACATGTATATGAAGGTGGACTTGTCCTTTAAAGAGACGCGCAACTCACCTCACCTGGCTGAGCGTGAAAATTCAGTCACTGGAAAATATCCACCTTTACAGTAACATATAACATGTGAATATTAACATTTGTACTGTTCTCCACTCTCTATTACAATGCTCGATTTCAAGACGACTTTTTGTGATCCATCAACCTACTTCCACTCTTGTCCAGCCTTTCAGCCCACTTCTGGTTCTTCCTCTGCAGACACACAAAAGTGTGCGTTTTTGCACTTTCTCAGTGAATAAGTGTGTTTATTGAAACTCGCAGGTCAGTATGCTTCTTGACACCCTAACTGACATACTATGAGGGCTAACACTCCATCATCATATTCATGTACACAAAAAAAGATAAATAAATGAACAAACAAAACAAACAAAAATGGCTGAAAAAATAATAACTGTCCAAAATAAATATAAACTTTGGGGAAAATCAACTGAGATACACAATGCAAACCAGGATATTCTTGAGTTCTGCCCAAGATTTAGAATGTAGCAGTTAAGATGAAATAAGATTTGTTTTCAAGACACCTCAATTAACTTGTCAAGTGTCCCTGTTCTGATTTTTTTACCCAGGGCTCCACATTAACAGAGGCCCGATGCCACTAACAAATTATGTCTGGCCACCAAACTTCAGGAAAGGTTATCTTTTGGTGGCCCAATTGGGCAACTAAGATTCAAAATGGCTTATTAAAGTGTGTGTACAGTTCTGGTTGAGGTGAGGATTTAGCTTTAAACGTTTTGTGAGATATTCAGAAACCACTCTATGAGCTGTCAAAGAGCAAGCAATTCTAAGGGGTATAAGGGTTTTGAAATGGGTGAGATATCCAAAAACAAGGTGAAACAAAGAGATCCTAATAAAAGGCGTGGCCTGTCGCCTTTTATTATTAGCACTTTTTTGGATATCTCAGCCATTTGAAAACCAATTTTCATCTAATAAACATTGAATCCTTCTTAACATTACATGCTCTTTCATATTTCAGAAGTGGTTTCTCATTATCTCACTTAGGAATGTTCAAAACATGAATCCCCACCTCAACCAGTACTGTACAGTCCCTTTAATATGTTTCCTTATAGTTTGGGCCACTAAATTCCTTTTTTGGGGGCCACCAACATTTCAGATTGAAAGATTTTTGTGGCCTCAACAGGCTACCAGAGAAAAAAATTAGTGTCAAGCCCTGTTGTACCATGGACCTTTCCCAGTTCTTCCAAAAACATATACACTACATATCATGGTGTTGTTGTTTTTTCAACAAAAGAATATCATTGGTGTATTAAATAACTCTCTTACTCTGAACTTACAAATCACATCTTTGTCGATGGTGGCGAATCATTTTTGTGTACCGGGTATGTGATGACAGCAATGTGCATCACTCTTGTAGGGGGAAATTCGTGGACCACATCACATAAAACAACAACAACAAAAGAAACTGCAATGTTTTGAATACAAAGATTCCTCTTATGAACTGGCCAGCTGTGTTACAAACTCAGCAATAATGCTTGTATTTGAAGAGCAAAAATCTGGTTTCTTCAGCTAAACGTACAACTTAATGAAACTTAAATGTAAAGGGAAAAAAAAAACAAGAACAAGATTTCACATCCCCCACCACCCCCCCCCCCCCATATTTCACTTAAAACACAAGTGCAATGGTGTCATTAGAAAGTAATTGGTGATGTAAATACTGAAATTTAATCTGCCTTTACAGTCTTTTGCATTGCTACTTATGACTGTTCCCTAAACAGAAATTTCTATCTAATCTATTACCTGGACATGACTGATATTTTTCACCAACCGGTTTTTATTACAGATATTTCCTGGTACTTTTCTGGCTGCAGCTGAAGGAAAACAATACATTTTTCTCTAAAAGGAAAAAAAAAAAAGAAGCATAGTCACAACGAAAAAGAGACAGGTACACTTGCAATCAACAAGAACTGTTTGATATGATCTTCTCATTTTTTTTTAGAAATTGCATAGCCTAACGCTTATCTCGATACTGATATGTTGAATTGTCATGCTCTACAGCATATATCACGCTGATTTTTATATTTTTCTTTTTGTTTACATTCTACTCACGCATGTGGAATTAAATTGGCGTCGCCATACAGTCTAGATCTCATCGTCGTCGAGACCTGCACAAATGAGATGAGAGGAAACAGGGAAAATGGATTATTATATCTCTTTCTTTGGCTGTGATACCCCATGCTCTTCATGCATGAAGACACATGATAGCTTCACAGAGAGCTTTTCACAATGACATCAATCATGTCAAAGGATAGAATCAGTGAAATTGAAGAGCAGTAATATATCAATAGCATTCTTCTTACAATTGAAAGAAATATACAGACAAAGCAAAGATATGAAGAAAACAGCCCTAACCATGCAGTAAGTGTACCAAACTTTAAAAGAATTCCTTCACAATGCAACCAAAGTGCTTTGAGTAAGACCTGACTAACCAAGCCAAACTGACATAACTGAGCTCAGTAACTGCAATGGAAAATAAACAGTCGTAAAAGTAGTTGGTGTAAAAATGGCGAATCACTCAGCATTTCTGGTTAAGAAGCATCTCACATTTAGAACCATGAGTCAAGACAGGCATACTTCATATGTTTTTCATTGTGAATCCATATGTGCACTCTTCAAGACATATTCACTCACAGCATACTGACTTCAAAAGGAGAGTACGAGGAAAGCTCCGTGAGAGAGAAAACATTTTGAATAGGGCGCAAATTTAACAGACACTTTGTCACTTCTGTCACGTGAATGCAATATCGTTGAACAATTACTCTCACGGATACCTCTCCCTTGGAATATGGATTTTCAAACATATGAGCAATTGTTTTCAGGTAACTGCAAATTCACCATCACAGAGTCATCAAATAAACAGATTTCTCAGCATTTGATGATCTTCACATTAAAAGTGAAATGATCAAATGAACTTCAATAGTCATAATACTGAAAATTTGATGTAAAAACTACAATGACATGAAACGGTTGACATCAAGAATTGGTGACAGAGACACACACACACACAGCAAAGAAGGCATTCTTCTGAGGAGTGAGAAAAAGTTTATAGCTACCTTGACGACGATCTAGACCTTCGTTTGCGACTCGACGCCTTACCGGACCTGGTGCTCCCACGGGAACGTTCCAGCGAGTCCGCTCTAGAGTCAGAGGAGTCCTCGCTGACATCTCGGTGTCGTTTCCTTCTCGAGCTTCGGCGCTCAGACTCCTCAGAGTCAGACCTGGATCTCCTCCTGTCTCTATCGCGCCTCGATGAGGACTTTTTGTGCCTGCTGCTATGACGATCCCTCGACGCGGACGCATTGCTGTCCTCGTCGGACGAGTCCCTCTTCCGCTTCTCCTTGCGGCGCTTGCTGGACCGCTCCTTGGATCGACTGCGGCGCGAGTCCTTCCTCGATCTGCGGTCGTCGGGAGTCCGGGACCGACGTCGCTTCCTGTCTCTGGGACTATCGGCAGAGTCTTTGCTATCTGAGCTCCGAGAGCGATTGCGACGCCTGCTCTTGCTGCGCTCTTTAACTTCCCCATCCCGAGAGTCGCGTTCGCGGTCCTTATCCCTATCCTCGTCCCTGCGACGATCTTTCTTCCGCTCCTTTTCTCTATCAACACTCCTTTCCCTACTCCTCTCCCTGCTCCTGTCTCTACTTTTATCTCCACCCCTCTCCACCTCCCTCTCTCGACTGGGGTTCCTGTCCCGTATCCTCTCTTCCTCGTCCACTTCCCTAGTCCTTTGGTCTTTCCTCTTACTCTTCTCCTTACTGCTACTCTTCTCAGAGTCCTTCTTGCTTCTCTTCCTCTCCTTCTCGTCATACTTGTCCTCTCGATCCTTACTGCGATGGCTTTTCTTTTCACTCTTCTCCTTCTCTCTCTCCCTCTCGCGTTCCCTTGCCCGTTCTCTTTCTTTATCCCTTTCCCTTTTCTTCTTCTTATCTCTCTCCCTCTTGCTCTCTCTGTCACTATGCCTGTCATCATCCTCAGCGTCCTTTCGTTTGTCCCTCCCGCCTTTCCGCTCCTTACTCCTACTCCTTTCCCTCCTCCTGCTCCCCTTCTTTTCTTCCACTTCACTGGAAGCCCCATCGCTGCTGTTCTCCCCCTCATTCTCATCCTCCTCCTCATCATCACTGCTACTACTGCTGCTGCTATCACTGTCCTCTGAGCTAGAGCTTTCTGACTCGCTCTCTGGAACCACTTTGGTCTTCTGGTCCCACCTCCCAAACCGCTTGGTCTTTCCCCCTCCCCCGTCTTTCTTGTCCCTGTCGCCGCTCTTTTTCCTATCCCGCTCCCCATCCCCACCCTCCTCTCCCTCCCTCGAGCCCTCGGTCTTGGACTCTTTCTTGTTCCCCCTGCCTTCCCCAGGATCCTCCTCCTCCTCCTTTGGACGTATGAACGCGGGTCGGTCGCTGGACTCCTCGACAGGAGATTCAGCCCTCCTCCTGGAGTCTTTTGATTCCTCCTCCTCATCGGAATCTGCAAACACTGAGAGGAATGCACAAACACATACAGCTCTTTGTTACTATGCATCATATGACTATTGTCTAATCGCAGTGTGATGGAGCCTTTTCTTTATCCATACAAGAACTGTATTGTCACATGGCAGGGAACAGCTGATTTCCTGTACATTTCCCTGCATAGGTTTTATATATATATATATATATATATATAATTATGTTATGTTCCTATTTCTAAATTCACCAGTTTCAACACAATTATAGCATAACATCCGTAAATCTCAACTAATATCTGAACATGTAGTGCAAGGTCATCAGTTAGGTTGTCTTTTCACATAGGACAATATAATGATACTTTTTATGAATGATTAAAGGGGTGGTAGAGTTTTGGTTGAGATGGGGCATCAGATTTTATTTATTGATTTATTTGTGAGATAATGAGAAACTACTTAAAGGACAAGTTCACCTTCATAAACATAAGGATTGAGAGAATGTAGCAATATTAGTAGAACACATCATTGAAAGTTTGAGGAAAATCGGACAATCCGTTCAAAAGTTATGAATTTTTGAAGTTTTTGTGCAGTAACCGCTGGATGAGAAGACTACTGCAGTGTGTGAATAACTTAGATGTCACATGCGTACAACAATACAAATTGTATAAGGAAAATATAAAGAGAATTTCACAAAATTTCATCTTTTGAAAAAAGTACACATTCCCCCGACTCGTTACCGACAAATGTTATGGGTAATATTATTCCCCCTGCCTTTAGAAAGAGGCAAGTCAAGTGCTCTTTTATTATGCGCAATAAAGTGAAAATAATATGTTGAATTTTCTTTACATTTTCTTTATACTGTTGTACGCATATGACTCACAAGCTGTAGTAGTCTCCTCATCCAGCGGTTCCAACTCAAAATTTTTTTAAAATTCATCACTTTTGCATCGATTGTCCAATTTTCCTCAAACTTTCACTGACGTGTTCTACTAATATTGTTGCATTCTCTCAATCCTTATGTTTATGAAGGTGAACTTGTCCTTTAAGAAATATGAAAGAGCATACAATTCTTTAAGGAAAGAAAAGTTTATTTGATGAAAATCGGTTTTGACATGGCTGAAATATTCAGAAGCAAAGTGGTCCGAATAAGAGTCGAGGCCCAACTTTCAAGACACCTACACTGTCAAGAATTTCACAGATCTACTGGCCAAGTAACATCAATTTTTGTGAGAACATGCCACAGTTAACTCTATGTCATCACTTCCTTGATACATAAAACCTACAACTGGTATGGCAAGAACATCCTCATCATCTTTTCAAGCCAACCAAGAGTGATCATCTTCATAGAGACACTGCACAAGAGAGGACAGCCTTGAATGGCAAAACAGTGTATCTACATGCAACCTCTTTTCCAGTAAATTGAGTTGAAAGTTTTGCATAGGTACAGCTCTTTTTCTATAGTACTTCATATCTTACCCTAAAAGGAGCAATTGTATCAACAATATATTGCATGCAAATTTCTTTTCACTAGACCCCTTATTTTCAAGAATAATTTGCATAAATTGAAACATAAGTTGTTTTACTGCATCAACCTAACCATGCTACTTCAGTATTGCTACAGCAAAATAATGTAAATGTTGTCAATGGCGCACATATATGTAACACAATGGACTGTGCACGATTCCGAGGTCCACACACGGCGCGCAGCCTATTACTAGATGGCAAAACAATGTGTTTCATGCAGATCCTGGAGATGCGTTGTTTTGTAAAGTTCATGTACAACGCGTGTTGAGAAGGGGCAAGTTGCTTACGTTGTTTTGTCAACAAAATCATAACAGTCCCACTGGGAGGGATTGTCATATCTCAGTCACGGACTGCGTTCTGATTTCCGGATTTGTTTCAGAGTTAGATTACACTAAAACAAACTGAAATATGTGACTAAGTCAATTTTCATGAATTTTCGACATACGTTGTGTAGCCATCTCAAGTCCGAGGAAAGCTAAGAAAGCTTGGCGGCCAAATACTCACTGTTTTCATGCTTCTTGCGATGCCACGCCCTCTTCTTTTCCTTGATGCTGTTCTGAAGCTCCTGGTCACTGTCCGAGCTGTCCGAGTCCTCATCCCTTCTCTCCTCCTCCCCCTCACTCTTGTCCTCATCGCTGTCCGATCCGTACGACGTCAGACCTGCAAAGGGTTGACCACTTCATATCTCAGCACTCGTTTACAATATTACATTCCTGACTCTTCTATTTGAGTCTCTGACATTTACGATCTGCAGTGTTCACAAAACACACATCATGACCTAAGTAACTCTCTACAGGTTTTGTGAAGAAATTCAGAATTTTTGTTCCTGTCTTCTCTTTCTCAATAAATTTTTCTCAATGTGGAGTGTAAAAGGTATAGCATATCATCAAATCCTCTCCAAATACTACCACAAAAAAAAAAGAAAAAAGAAAAAAAGGTCATATACTCAGACAGAACAGTTGTCTCTAAGGTCTTGCGTGGTAGATGTTACACACATGCAATATGAGTTTCAAAGGATGAATCAACTATGTCACATGCTAATAATTTCCCATCACTTATGGTACTAATAGCTACTATACCCAGTCGGGCAAACCATTCCTGACTTTGCTGCGACCATTACATCAAGCTCTACAAGCTACACATAATTTGATTTCATTGATACGAGTGACAAAAAGCTGGGCCTTTGGAAAAGTTATCTTAATTAATGAGTTTGGTGGGGGCAAGAATGGAGCAAAAATCTTTGGTGTAGCTACTTAAACAACTGAACTCAGCTAATTACAGAAACAAACAGCATCCACACACGAAAAAAAGCATGTTTTATACTCAATTTTAATACGGTACTTACCAGAGAGGCCAGTAATGGAAGCCAATGCAGTGGAATTTGAAAGTTGGCGAGCTGGGGCTATAAAATAACACACGCCATGAGAGTTGCACGTGAAATCGTTAGAGAGCTAGAAACCAAGGAAAAACTGACGTTAACAGAGGACAATGGCATTTGACCCCTTACGCACAAGACTGTCAAATTCTATTGGAAAAGTGCCAGTGGACCTGTGCAGCAATGTAAACAGAGAAATATTCTGCCATCCATTCAAAATAAGTTTCATTGGCAAACAGGATGCTTCAACAAGCACAGTTTAAAGGGGGTGGCTAGTAACTGATCAGTGGGAATTAGTGGGAATGCTGGAGGATGATTGTTCCAATCCTTGTGGGATTCATTGAAGAGTACATTATATATCTACTGTTGTGTGAAAATTATTTGCTTCAGAATGGTCTCATATTCAAGTAATGTGCAGTTTAGTGTTTCCAGGTTAGCGTGCCTGGTCAGTGACGGGGCATTAATCTGCAAATTACTTGAATATGAGACCGTTCTGAAGCAAATGATTTTCACACAACAGTAGATATATAATGTACTCTTAAATGAATCCCACAAGGATTGGAACAATCATCCCCCAGCATTCCCACTGACTCCCACTGATCGGTTACTAGCCATCCCCTTTAAGCTCTGAATTGTAAATGAGAAATACCGGAGTTGACATCATCATAAGGAAAAATAAAACAAAAAATAAACTATGACGGTATTTTCAATTGTTAATAAGACAAAGTGTGTGTAAAGATACAGAGCATGGACATTTTTCAGTGCAACTAGAACAAATAACAAAATAAAATGAAATCACAGATCCGATGAATCAAATTGCAGGGAACCCGATAAAAATTATTCTGTTTTTCTTCAGCTTCTTCTTTTAATTTCTCAACCATGTCAAGAATAAACAGCTGTCTTGACAATATATTTTCTATATAATATATAATATAGCTGGATACCTGTGTTCTAGTATGTATGCACATATACTGATTGCAAAATGTGTAAGATTTCAATCAAATACAATTGGAAGTAGTTAAAACAGATCAAAGAGAGAAAAGCAACATGATATCGTACATCAGGTACAGCTGCAGGAAAAAAAAAATGAAGAAATCATGTGCCATACAATATAAACAAGAAATCAAATTATGGACATGAACTCATTAATGTAATCTCCCAAACGACGGTCACTATATGCAAATTCTGAATGGATTCTCGCTCCCTTCCTACCTTTAGCAGCCCTTAGCTTTGCTTTGCGATAAACCTCGGATGATATAGACTTCATCTCTTGGGTGGTCACCTCCAGGAGGATTTCCGTCATCCACTTTCGGATCTTCATCATCTGCAAAGAGAGAAGAGAAAAGGGTTTCTCACCATTGAGTAACTGCAATTGTGGCATCTCAACCATAATTGTTGACCTTGTAGTCAAGGTTCAATGACATTTGCCCATGCGACAATTGCTGTCATGAAATATCTGCACACTAGGCCAAACATAAATTCAACCCACAAGCATAACGCTAACCATAACCCTGATCCTCACATAAAACTAAACCTAAAACCCTATCACAACCCTAATCCTAAACCTAAGTCCTTGGAGAAAATAAGACCAGAGTAACTGTCGCAGGAGCAAATGTCCTGTCATTGTCGTAATCAGGGCCTGGACTACTTGTTCTCTTGGTTTTCTTCTTCTTAAGGTTACAAGGATTAAATGAATTTCAAAGAATTTCCAACTCCACATGGTCACGAGACACTGCAAATTAGACTGTCCTGCTGTACTTGTATTTTCATCTACAACAAAGGGATGCCTTTGGTAATTTGCTCTACAGCACGAATATGAATATGAATGCTCGTCAAAGTGAAAATGTGATGCTCTTTACTATTCGAATGTAAGGAGTAGCTGGCATGTTATCAGATAAAAGATGACATCTTACCATCTGCTGCTGTTTTTCCTCCTCCGTCATGTATGGCTCCTCCTCCTCCTCTTCAGACTCTGGGGCTGGAGATCGTTTTCTGGCGGGAGGGGACTCCTTTGGTTTTTCCCCCTTCACCTTAGGCCCTTTATCTCCTTCTTTGTCTGCTTCATCATCGCTATCCTGAAATTCGATTTACAGGGGTGGGTGATGGTCAAAATCGAGGGATATGGATGAATAATGATCAATTATTGATGTTGGTTATCAATCCTCTCCAGCATAGAGTGTTTGTGAATCATCAAAATAAATTCAAGAAATCTACAGAGTATCAAAGTAATGATGTCAAAATCTTTTGGTATAGTTTAAGTGCTGGTTCCAAACAAAATATCCTTGTATGAGGCTTCATGAAACCTGCTGTATTTTTTGGTAATAAAACAGTATAAAATACTACTACTAATAACAATAATAATACAATACATTCATAAAGCGCTTAATATGGATGTTTCTAAATACTGCTCCCAGAAAGTAAAAGTTGGCATCTCTGCCTTCACTCACATCATATTTTGACTTTGGGAGGAGACCGGCAGCGATGCGGGCCTCGTTGACGATGTCCTGCTCGGCCTGCTTGGCTGCCTCCAGGCGTTCCCGTCTCTCCTTCTCCTTCTGCTCCTTGTCAAGCTTCTTCTGCTTCTCTTGCTCCATCTTCTCCAGGCCTTCTCGGATCCAGGCGGGGAGCAGCTTCATCTTTTGGGCATCTGTGGGGGAGCGGGTGGAGAGGAAAGGTACCGGGAGAGATTTCAAACAATATGCAGGGTAAGTGTGTCTACGTGTGTGCATGCACATATAGAAGGAAACCATAGAAAAAGGACTTAAACAGAGTACATGTGTGTCCTTTAAGCCCCCGTCACACTAGAGCGTATCTAGCCAACGAATGCCCAGCGGATCCGAAAATTTGGAGATACGCTCACATCCGTTGCTCATCGTTCGTGACCCGCTTGGCGTTCGCTGTATCCGCTAGCTGTTCGCAGAGATTCGCAGAGATCCGCCGGAGACAAATTTTGATTTTTGACATGTCCAAAATCTTGAGCGGATGACGAACGGAATGACAATACGCTTCGTGGTCGCTTAGCGCCCGCTGATCGAAAGTTGTGGTCGCTCTGCGTTCGCTTCTCATTCGTTCGCCGTTCGTCCAAATTCGCACAGCAAATCTGGACAGCACAGGTAGCATTTATCAGTTGGTCATCAGAAATGGAGGACGCTCAGAGATTTCAGATGCAATATCTTCTAGCTGTTCATCAACATGAGTATGACCTAAACCAGCTGGCAATCGCCAAATACATCCAAGACAAGAGAAAACGGAGGAGAGGAAAACATCGAAGAACGATGTGGACCAGGGCCTGGATCAGAAGACGAGGGCAGTTCGGGTTGTATAATCAGCTTCTCATCGAACTTTTGGGATATTAAAGTCCCGGCGTTTGCCTCTGGCTTTTTTTTTTTTCGCTGAAGGTCCAGGCTAGGAACAGTTGGAGGCACCAGACGTAATGGAGGATGTTGGACTCCCCACATCATCGTCAACGTGATCATCAGAAGGAATACAGGAATCTTGAGGACTGTCGAGGGTAATGACATCAGCAGCACTTGGTGGTGACTTCTCCTTCCTTCTTTTGGGGGCCATTCTCACAATCACAACGTTACTCGACACTGTCACTACTCAAAATGATTTGGGAAAATGTGCGTCAGTCGAGATCCGTCACGTGACTGCCGCAGTATCGCTCTGCATATGTTGGGCATTCGCTCCTCATTCGCTTTGTCCGCTCAGCATCCGCTGGACGGACTGTACGCATTCGCTTTCATTTGCTACCTAATCCGCTCGTAACACGGTTAGCATATGCTCATCATTCGTTAGGCGAACGTTCGAAAACGACGTTTTGCTTGCAGATTCGAGCGGATTCGAGCGTATCTGGACTTTGCCAAATTTTGCCCATCCGCTAGGCATTCGCTGATTTATACGCTGTAGTGTGACGGGGGCTTTAACACCCCCCCCCCCCCCCATTTCCTTGCTGTGGAATCTCTTTACTGTAAAACACAATATTTCGCGGCATTACATTTTTGCAAATGGGGGTCGACGGATTTATTCGCAGCATGAAATCTTTGTGAGTTGCCTCTAACATTCATTGCATATAGTTTAGACAAGATCTTTAGCGTGTATTTTAATTTCGCAAAACTCCGCTCTCGCGAAATTAAAATGCACGCGAACATTCCTCGTTTTACAGTATATTTTCTTGATATCACTGTACATATGTGACGTCAAACTTCACTGATGTGTTGTGATATTGCTGCAGTCACTCAATCCACATGAATATTTGAGTTTCTATCCCCAAAGAACTCTCCCCCTTTTGGTGAGCATTATCTTACCCAGGGCGGGGCGTGGCTCCTCCTCCTCCACCTCGTGGTACGGATGATGCGAGTACTGCATCTCCCGCATGAAGTCGGGCTGCTGGTGGTAATCGCGGTGGTGGTTCTTGCTGTCGTGGCCCCTCTCCTCAAAGTAGTGCTGAGCGCGGGGCATGCGCTCCCTCCCCATGCCCATGTCCTGGTATTCCTGGCGGGGCGGGGCGTGCCATTGCTGGTGATGGGGCTGGTAACCATGGTGATAGGCCTTTCACCAAATAAAAAGGACAAATTGGTTAACTCCTTTATCTTAATAAATGTACAAAGATCAATATTTTGGAGCAGTAAGTAGGTAGTGTCATGGAATGATGAGAAAGCACTTCTGAATCTTTGATTGGTATCATATCATAATTACAAAAAAAGAAGTTTGAATAGGGTCAACAAGTGGATGTGGGTAGAGAGTAAAGGGGTACGGTACATACCTCCTGGTGATAGTCATTGCTATGCCCACCATGATTGTAGTCAAATCTCTCGGGCTGCTGCATGGGAGGGGGAGGAGGGGGCTGGTGGTGAAAGGAGGGGGCCAGGTGCTGGTCCTGCGCCTCTCCCCCTCCCTCCAGGCCATGCTGGTGATCAAACCTTTGCACGGAGCCGCCGCCGCCACCGCCGTGGCCGGTGCCGTGGCCGGTGCCATGGCCGCTGCCGTGGCCGCTGCCGTGGGCATAGTCGAAGCGCTGTGGGGGCTGCGAGGGCGCCATCCGTCCTCCCTGCCCAATGGAGCCGGAGTCTGCGTCTGGTCCTGAGAAAGAGCCCTGCTGGAACTGCATAGCGGGTGCCTGGTGGTTCCAGTCCCATGACATGGGCGGGGGTGGTTGAGACACGTCAGGCATCTGGGGTGGTGGGGGTGGGGCTGGCAGTTGATGGGCCATTTGATCAAACCCTGCAATTTAACACAATTCAATTCTCTCAAAGCTCCAGTAATTCTACCATGTATATATCTGGATACAAATTTACAAGCACGACAAGCATTTGTTTACATATACATCACGTTTCCATACAGATATCTCAAAAACTTTAAGTGTATACTTTGCGAAGTCAAAATGCTGTTATCCTTCAGTAATGTGCCACAACATGCACTACTTTCTGTCACTGTGTTACATATCACCAATTCTTGCTTAGCTGGGTTTTTTTCCCCATTTTATTTCATTTTTTTTTTTCAGATTGCTTGCATTCTTATGCGACAAGCATCTAATTAAGGACTTGAGACCTCAAATATTAATGTCCAAGCTGGACAGTAATTGAAGCAGAGGCCTAGCTCCTTCTCACAGTCAAAGACAATGCACAAGGAGAATCATCACCTTGGTGTAGACATCATTGTTTGTTTTGTGGAGCGGGTTCTGCTACAAAACGCACAGACTGAACACATCTACACAGAAAATAACTGCACCATTTCACGGAATAAGCCAGTTCACAGTTTGACTATGCGCAGAAACAGAAAAGGGTAATTTGTACAATCAGGCTTGTCGGTTTTTTTAAATTCATTGAGAAAGGCATCCGTGATGAACCAGTAAATTATTATATCAATGCGACCTTGATGGTGCTTGCTAGCGCATTCACCTGACAGCAAGCCAAGTATTTGGGAATATTGATAGAAAGGGTTGTTAATGCATTCAATGCAAAACAATGAAACGGATGCCCCCCAAAGTGTCCACTGTCAGACCATACTGGTCACCTCGTCTGTATGCAAGTTCATATGTTTGAACATGAGTTGTAGAAATTGTTATGTCAGGTAAGCTTAAATGCATTAACCCGCTTTGAAAATGAGTGAAGAGCAGAACAACTATCAACAACAACAACAACAACAAAACTAAGGTCATTTATACCATTATGCACCCCATGAGCTATATAATTGTGAACTGGCTTATTTGGTGAAAATTTTACATTACCTTGCTTATCGCCATCATCGTGCGGAGGGGGTGGGGCTGGCGGGGGAATCTATGGAAAACATATTCACACACAACATATAACATGGTAATTACAGTACAGCGTATCTGTGACATGTAAATACTTGCATTTAGAATATTTACCAAGATATTCTATCTCATCAACCCTGCATCAAAGCTCAGAGTTACTTCCTGTTTTGTATAGCTGCAATATGCGGATAACAACTGAAGAATCATTATCACAAAATCATAGTACAGTTTACAGTTATTACAAACAATGTACTGGTAAAGTCAACAAAGGTACTGTGAAACCAGAAACATTCGCTTCATAAAACTTTTACGAATTGGAGCCGATGTCCTTTTTGGCAGCATGAAACTTTTGCAAATTGCCACAGGCATTTAATGCATTGTGTAAACAAACACTTTTGTGTACGTTTTACTGTCACGAGTCTTGGCTCCCAATGAAATTTGTGAAAATTAAACTATTGAAAAGCACATGTACTTTCCACATAGAGGTGAATTAAATTCCTTGATCCCAAGTCTTCAGGGAAAAGTATCATAAATCTGAACACACTAGTAAACTCGCCTATTACAAAGATATATATTTAAAAAGAAAAAACTAAGAACACAACTGAACAGTTCCAAGAAGTGTTGACAGAGCAATCTACTACAATTAATTTCCACCCTACCTGTGGGGGAAGGGGTGGTTGGTTGTTGAAGTCGCCAACTGGGGGCAGGGGTGGTGGCTCGGAGACCGGTGGTGCAGCGGGCTGCACATCTGCAGCCTCCTTCTGTCTTATCCATTCCTGCGCCAGGGCAGCCCAGTCAGTTGCTGTTGGGAAGGGGATGGCAGTAAGAAATTATGGCAATATCTTTCAATATCAAAGCATCTTTTTTTCTTTTTTTTCATTTCTAAAAAAAAAAAAAATCAAAGTTTTAAACTGCTGTTAAGGAGACATATCTGAGCTTGAGCCCATGCCCATTTCCTAGTTTGTAGTTTTTGTTTTTGTTTTTGTTTTGTATGCAGACAGGTAAACTTTTGTCATTTCATATCAGATTTTAAAATTTCATCTGAGATTTGACATGAAACACTTAAAATACTATGAAATATTATGCTCTGGTTTTAGTTTTATTTTGTTGTGGTTTTTAGGTTTGTTTTGTTGCACTGTTTTTGTTTTTGAATTTGGGTTCTTTTGGATTTCATTACACTTCAATCATGTTGTCAATGCAAAGTAACAGTGAAGTAAATGCATAGTACTGCATAATTAAAGGACTATCGGCATACCAAAAAAGCTGTTATTTTTGTGAACAGATATTTTCGCAAATGAGGAGGTCACAGACATTTCTGCGCGATGTTGTTTTCGCGAATTGACACTGTGGCTATCGTAACTGCACTATCACCCTAGCATATGGCGACATTTTTATGTGTTGTTAAATTTGCGGTCCCACAGTGATTCGCAAAATGCACGAAAATAACAGCTTACACAGTATTACCCTTGACCCTTATGTAGTCTTTACAGGTCTGCAAGCTACAAGAATTAAAGGGATTGTATAGTTTTGGTTGGGACCTTACTTCAGTATTCTCACATTTTTCAGTGAGATACTGAGAAACCTCTTACGAAATATGAAAAAGCATGTAATTCCAAGAGGAATTCTCCATATCGCATATAATAATAATAATAATAATAATAATGTACATTTATATAGCGCTTATTACAGTAGTTTCTAAGCGCTTAACATTTAAATCTTAAATTAATACATGTATAAGGATTTTGAAAAACATAATAAAATTATATAACATTACGTTACATAATATTACATTAAATTACGTTATATTACATTACATTGCATGACATTATAATAAGTAATTGAACGAAATAGATTGGATGACATGGAATCAGTGAATCGAACTACATATAGCCGATATACAGCGATATCAGCTATCGATATCAACATCCTGGTATTTTTGCTGGGAAGCTCACTTCCGGTAACAGCTTTGAAACGTTATATCCTCAATGAAAGTGCGAAGTTTCATCGTTCTTTTTCTGAACTGTTCACACATTCATCATGGATGAATTTCAGGGAATGACAGTGCCACAACTGAGAGAATTTTTGAACAGTCGCGGTGTTCCAAATGCGGTGAAACGACGACAAGAACTCGAGACACTCGCCACGAAAGCCGTATAAAAGCAAGAAAGCATCGATCGCCAACTGGCCCGCCAGCACCGGAAGTACCCTTCCCAGCACATCCGGGTACTTTGAAGGGAATTTTTGCTATCGATAGCAGATATCGCTGGATATCGTCTATATGCGATATGGAGAATTCAATGTTTATTTGATGGAAATTGGTTTTGACATGAATTGGATTATAAATATCCAAAACAGAGCAATCTTAATAAAAGGTGGAGCCCACCTTTTATTCAGGTTGCTTTGTTTTACTTTGTTTTTGGACGTCTAAGCCATTCCAAAACTGATTTTCATGAAATGAAATTTGAATTCCTCTTTAGATAGAATGGTATGCTCCGTACTACAGCGTATTTCATAAGTGATTTCTTGGTACCTTGCAAAAGGTTAAAAGCCCTATCTTCATCTCCACCAATACTATATCATCCCTTTAAAAAGCACCTAGACTCACCAGCATTAGCTTGATACTGCTGCTGGGCTTGCATTCCCCATTGTCCCTGCATCTGCCACTGGTTGACCGGCCACATGATTGACGTCCGTCGCCGCCTTCTGCCAGTCAATGTTTGAGTCACAGGTTTATACCGGTGCTATATTACAGTAGGTCTACTCATGGATCAGCTCTGGAAAATAGCACCTGCAGGACAGACAAGTTTTAGTCAAGTTGGTAAGAAAAGTAACATTAAAGGAATGCAAGGGAGAGATGGATATATTGGAAAAGAAAAGAGGAAAGAAAAGAGGAAAGCAAAGAGAAAATTAAAAAGATTGTAAACAAAAAATCACTAGGTAGAATAATAGAATGAGAGATGAATCACAACTGGATAAAAGCAATGGAAGGAGAGAAAGAATTATACCAGTTGAAGAGGAAATAAAATCCACATTAAGAACGACACATAAGAAAAGGATATCGGAGAGGATAGAAAGGAAGGCAGTTATAGAGAAAGACCATGACCCATGAAGGAAACAATGAAAGAACAACTTAAAGTACAATCAGATAGGACATTGAGAAAGTTAGACAAGAGTTAAGAGGAAACCCACAAAGAAATGATTGATAGGAAGGAAAGGAAAATTTAGGAAAACCTGAAAATGAAAGAAGATACACCATACACAAAGTGGCATATATAGATCTAGAAAAAACCGCTGTGATCGCTACACTCGGACCAAAACGATTCACCCTTGGGCCTTAGCTTAGAGCATGTAATCTGATATTTTCGTAGAATCGTACTGTCGCTGTGCTGATTGCTTGCGCAGGGAGCAGCATTTCAAGCGATTGAGATTTTCCAATGATTTCCCAACAGTAGACCTACCCTATTATTGGACTTTGTTTGGAGACTCAGATTTGTTTGAGATCAGTTGACAAGGAGGTGCAAACAAAAGTACACTAGAGTAAAAGTGGCGGTTTGCGGCCGCATAAGGGTTTTTCCACTCTGAAACGAAAACTTGCTAATTGCTTTAACCCAGGTTACTGTATATCATAGCCGATAGCGGTTGACCACTTTCCAGTTTACAATATTGTGAAAATCGCAAGACCACTGTCCATCGCGATAGTAAAAAAAAAGACCACGGCCGTGATCCGGCAGAGCGTCCCCTGGTTTGCGGCCCAATGTACAATTCCTATGCGATACGCGTGCGCTCCGCGATCTTCTGCTGAATGCCTCATTTTGGCTCGCGAACGTTGCGTAAGCGCCAAGTCCCATTGCGAAAGCACGTGAAAAGGGCTCGCGCGCTTGCACTGACCGCGAGCAGGCATGGCGGTGTTATTGTTGTCTTTCTCATGTTTTTCCTATTTTTTCGGTCGTAACATCCACTTCCGGAAAAAAATGACGGCCCACATCGGCTCGCGAAAGTTCTATTTCTACATGAGGACATGTATTCAAAATCCGCAAACATCGGGAAAACGACAAAATATCCAGTTTCTTAGACCCTTAACCCTTAACTGTGATGTTAAGAAGTACCGAAAATGAAGTTTTTGATGCGAGATGTCATCATTTAAGTGAGAAAATTTCACTTTTGTTGGAGATTTTTTCCATGTTATTGGTTGGTTTTTGTAGAATGATAGTATAGTGTGTTAGTGAGTGTGTGGTATACATGTATAAAGTGTGTGGCTGTGTTCAGCGTTATATAACCAAATATGCTGTAGTGGCCGCAAACCGCCGGACGGCCGCTAACTGCAACACTTACTCTAGCACTAGTAGTAGTAGAATGGTAGCTCTACGACATATCGACCACCCTTTTTTAAACCGACCGCATAGAACGCTCAGTACGCACTGCACTGCACGCAGAGCACATAAAAATGGATTGCCTTTAGTTTGACTGTTGATGAGGATGTGTGGGAAAACGCGAAAATTCACTGTTCATTAATCATGGTTTTAATCAAGGACAAAATTTCAAATGAATATTTTAACCGAATCACAATGTAGGCCTACTGTCTATGGACATGATGGAAGTTTCTTAAAAGCTTCGTACCACACAGTGTTCAATTCAGTTTGTGTGCATTGTATTGTCAATGCAAAAACAGCGGTCAATCTCAATAAGGAGCGGCACCACGGGGAGCTGAAAAGAGGCCACGCAAGTTCGACGGTGATATTTTTGCACTGAAACTTCGAATTGAAAAGGGAACAACAGCTTTTGATAGTGCTGGATTTTCTCAATCACGTAGCACATAGGCCTAGGTCAAGTTTGTACGTGAATTTCAGTGTTAAATATTCTTATCAAGCAAATAAACATTAGGCGGTCGATGAGTACTAGTAGGTCCAACCATACACAGACAGTTTTTAAACTTGTAGCAGTGACTAGATCTAGCGCCCAAACGGACGAACAAATAGACAAACAAACAAACCAACGCCAGCAAAACATAACCTCTTTAACATTCGAGTTACGCCAAACAAGATGCCAAATAGGTCTTGAATCTAGACCACTGACTGACTGACGCTACGACCCCAGCCCGGATAAGAGATCCTATCCTATGAGGCTCCTACTAAAGAATGCATATTAGAATCTACATTATTACAAGCAATACAACTTGTCAACTGTGTGGCCTGTGTACCTAAATTGTGTTGTGTACTGTAGGCGTGTACGATGGATCCGATGATGGAGGGAGTCGTGTACCGGCCTACCGCGCATCGCACGGTCAAGGGAAGTTCGCTCTCGTCCACGCAACTCGACTCTTGCTTGGTACACGACACCGCGCAGCTACTGGGCATAAACGTAGCAATTCCACTGCTTCGTTAGATGATTCCCACCTCGATCTCCCATTGGAAATTCTTCACACACTTCAGTGAACACTTTCCTCTTAAAACAGGACACGCTTACACTCATAGGGCAGCAAGTTTTGGAATTAACCTTACCTTTTTGATAGCTGTCCCACGGTAAATCTCGGTGGCAAATGGCTACCGCCATGCTAATTTATTCGAGTGTACCGTTGAGGGCATGCTTCATTAAGTGGTTGATCGATCGGCGCGCCGGCGCGCTCTTTTCTGGGATCTCAGTACTTTATTTGAATTTTTCGCGGTAGTAAATAAAAATAGCAACGTTGCGGGATTTTGAACAAGGGTTTTCATTATAGGGCCTATTATGTCAACTTTTATTGGCTTATAATCATTATGCTATGACATTCCCGCTCACTCTTCATCATCCCCTCTTTTTACTCGACCCTCCTCCGAGCAATTATAGGACTTTTTAGAAAGTCTTTTCTTCCACATTACTCCGCTTAATTAATTTGCAAATTTTATTTCAGGTCGTTACTTGTTTTTCATCTCATGCTTTTTTTTTCACTCTCATGCAATTCAAATATCTTGCAACTCCTTCTACTTTATACTTTATCATTTCAGTTAGTCTCCTTCTTTCTCATACATTCGCTCATTTTTACTCGTGTCAGCCAAAACCATATAAATTTTCCTGTTTTATGATATATCCAGTCTTGCTTCAATAATTATTATTTTATGTACACTTCGATATGTTTGATAACTTGGATTACGCATTTTGTTGGTTGACTCTCACTTTTATTTTGTTGCTTCTTGGTACACCAGGTTAGGGCTCCGGCTGCTTGCTCATAAGCACCCCCCCCCCCCCCCCTCAGCTTTTGCCCTTCGGGTCCTCGGGATCATCAAAGGCAGAGGAGGGACTCCTCTACCTTTTGTCTGTCCACATCTAATCCCCCTCCCTTTACTTGTTGGGCTCCTTGCCCGTGACCTCCACCCCCTTTTTGTTTTCTTTGTTATGTATCCCTTATAGCCCTCCCCTGACTATTCTCGTTGTGTGTAGTCTTTATAAGATTGCTGTCCCTGCCTGTTATGTTTGTCATTTTGCCTCTGACGAAGATATTGCTGGGATCGAAAGCTCAGGCCCCTTTTGACTCTATTTTACTTCCAAATTCAATACAATGCCCATTTTCACTCTCTCTTCTTTTTTTTTTTTTTTTTGCCTATATAGGCCTACTTGCGCTCAACTTGTTTTTCTCTTATTATTTTATTTTCTTCCTCTTGAATTTTCTTTTCTTCCACATCCACTCTTGATATTATATGATTTTACACTTGAGTTCTCCAAGATATTTCCTTGCTGTCTTGATGATAGTCTTCATTTTGAATATCATGTCTGACTACGTATAAATTTCTTTGTGAAGTATTAACCGGTATAGGACCAGTGGCTGATCCAGAGGGGGCGCACCAAAAGGGGCACTTGCGCCTCCCCCTTTAATTTTTGATTGTATATAATAGTGGCACCAGAAAATTGCTCTGAGGCCTTTGTTGTTGTTGTTGTTGTTGTTGTTGTTGATGTCTTCTTTCTTTTTCTTTTTCTTTTCTTGCTTACGTGGTCAGTCGATTAAATCCGGAAGTGGCACGAAACGGCACGGGAGCCCCCCCCCCTTTTTTTTTCTTTTTAGCTGATTAAACCCGAAAGTGGCACTACCAGAGAGTATCGCCCAGCCCCCCCCCCCCCCTTTACGGAATTCCTGGATCCGCCTCTGAGGACAAAGTTTTAACATGGATATGTCACAGTTTCGAGGATAAGGAATGTCCGACATTTAGATGAAGATTAACAAGGGCAAGGGAGTGTAAACTACATAATATGTGTCAAAACATACACAAAAGTATAGGGGGTTTTATAGCAAATAAACTGATACTGAAAAACAAACTGCATCTCATTAAACATCTTGCGTAGGCCTATGTATATTATGTAACGGTCACTCAATAGGCGAGTCCATTGTAATTACATGGTGAGATTGTTGTTCTATTAGGCCCCATATTTTTTTATTGTATCAAGTGGACAAAACTTAATACTAAACAATAAAACAAACTTAAACTGAAACTAATGCAGCGATGAAAAACATACGAAATATAGAAAAGAACAGAACTCATTAAACATTGTGAATAATAGTGACGTTTCTTATGGAATAAAATTATAACAAAATGGTTACATGTATTAGTTACAATCGCTAAATATAAAGTTTTATTTATTTATTTATATGTTTTATTTTCACAGGGTGGCTCCGTCAGTGGGTTAAACACTGTTGTTCTTGGAGGCCCTGCATGAACACATACATACAAATAAACACAAAAATGTATGATAATCATACAATACCAACAACCAAGTTGATTTATTGTGATTTGCCATCACGATTTACCCTCCAAGATTAAGGTTTCTCATTTGCATATCATGAAAAGAGAAATAATTTTATGTTCTCATTTTGGAATACAATATAATACAATTAATGAATACAATCGGATCATGGAGGTTAACCCCCCCCCCCCCCGGCCCCCCTTGGGCTCATTTTGGAGGCAACTTTCGAACAACTTGACCCACAGTGTGCGGGCATCCAGCCCCTCAGATCCCTATGACCCCCCCCCCCCCCACCCACCCCACCCTTTCCGCAGGTCCTGATTTTTTATATTACATCAAAACTTTTCAACTTAAAAATTCAGTAGACGCCGAATATCAATTAGTAGGCCCCTAATGACAATAATAATTCACAACATTATAGCGCATTATCACATGAAATGTCTGTAAGCGCTACGGGAAAAATTAGAAAAGAAAGAAGAAGAAAGGAAGGAAAAATTTATCCCATTTTCTCCGTAAAAAAAGACGTATTATGAATAATAATTGTTGGTAATTTGTAGTAACATGCATATCAATGCCCCCATTTTATGATAACTACCAACATGAGTCATTTATTTTCTCGAACCTTCACGTGTTGAACAGGAGGCTGAGCTAACCGTTGCCTCCAGTCGAAGTGGCTGATTGTTGCCATGACTCGCTCGAAAGTCTATTCAACAACATAGACGGGGATACACGCGCGCGAAGAAAAAAATCCCCAAACGACTCGACCAAAATCTATTTCAGACAACTGCATGCTTGATGCATGCATGCATGCGATCATCACACGGCCAAGATGGCGATGAATATACCTCGTGCCCCGGGCTTTGCCCAAATGCTGAAAGAAGGAGCTAAGGTGAGTCGTTTTGTTTGAATGAGAATCATGGCGTTAACATCGTGGTCCACATTTTTTGTCTAAGGGAATCTTTAAATGATGTTTTAAGGAGATATGATATACGCTCTGAAAGTCGACGGCTTTGTGCCGTTGCCAGGCCGGGAGTATCGCTCGCATTATGCACATGCATGCTACATGTCACTGCAGCACACTGTCACTGGGCTGTGGGTGACCGTATACTTATTGCGATAGTCGATAGTGTAATGTTACGTGTATCGAAAGAGAGTGGCTTGCTAGCTAGCCGAGTGTATAGTTGGGTGTCCACACATCGACACCCTAATGTTTTTCTTTCAGTAGATACTTAGCTTAAAATGTCTCACAATTTGCCTGAAATTTTACTCACATGTAAATTAAAGAAAAAACTCTGAATTCAAAAGCGCGCTATTGAAAATGCTCCAAGATAACTTCTTCGAACTCATGGTAGGGTGTCTGGAGCATTTTTGTAACTTTTGAAATTCTGTGAGAAACGAATCGTGAATTATTTCATATGAAAGAGAATTACATCATTAAGTAGGGTGTCGGTAGCGCGATGCACTTTGTCATCCCCTTCGAAATTCACGCAAAAGTCGCCAGTTCACGAGTCATCTTTGACCTAGATTTTCTAGGTCTTTCTATATGCATCTACAGAACATAAAACTACTTCAAAACATTTTTTACAATAAGAGAAATCTATCATATTATCTTCGAAACTAAATAATATCACGAAAGTCACATTTTGAATGCAAAAGCGCTAGCATTTTCAAATAAACTTACGACTACCAGATACGTTCAGTGCGTGTTGGGCAATGGGCAAACGTAGGGCGCGCGTTCGGTCAAAAAGTGGACCCACAATTTTGGCTTAAAATCACCTTTCAGGCATTTTCGCGGGTTTATCCCGGGAACAAATCTCCATAATGCAGCTGTCATTTGTATGACGCACCTCTTGACCCCCGGGATAGGTGCGTCAAAGTACCAATGTGCGTCATACCTTTTAGGTACCATGACGTACCCTCCGTCACAAAAAGTGACCCACCTCTATGAGACATTGACGCATTAACCAGTCAAAATGGTGACGCACCTTTTCGTGAAAATGACTGACCCTTGACGCACATGTTATTCGCAGTACGTGCCAGACTGGAATGCTGCAGAGCTCTGTGTGCGCTCACGCAATTCGCTGCCTGCGAACTGTGTACACCGAACGGAACTTCGCCCGCGTGAATCCCTGTCGCCTACGGACCCTGGATGTTTACTTCGATCGCCGTGGTACTGTATCCCCATGTAGTGTGGGCGGCTGGGGAGCGTTAGTATAGTAGCTTAGCTGCACACTGTAGCCAGCTGCCACTACACTTCAGTACCCTGTTTCGATTCGAATCGGGGTAGAAGCGTTCCGTTGTGCAATGTCTGCTTCTTTTTCTCTTCTTCTTCATCCGCTTGTCCCTTGCCTCCCAAGTATGAAATGATTTTTAGAGTGTTGTGTGTGTTTTTTGTAACGTTATTGCATCATTTTTCTGCAAGGAAGAGGTGAGTTTCTGTTCGTGTATTGATGTGCACTGCAGTATGTGCAGGTGAAAAGCGTTCGAACTGTCTTTCCCGAGTATCGTGGGAGCTCGATGTATTTCTCGGCCTATCAAAGGAGATCTCATACAACAGAATACTTATAACAAACTATTTTCCGGTCAAAATGAATTGATTTCCTTTGTTTTGTATCGTTTATTGACTTGATCCTAAGGATCTTGTCGCAATACCGAGTTTCCAATGTGTATTTATTTTCACCTTATTTTCGCGTAGCTTTCGGTGCTGTAAACCGTTGCTAGGGCCTAAGCCTACTACTAAACTTACCGTTCTCCACTGTCGTTTCTCACACATCGTTTGGTACCATTTCTTCCATTTTATATCACTTTATCCGTTCCCTTTATACTTTGAAGTATTTGACGTAATTCTTTCAAGTGTCTCGCACTGCTATTTTCGTAACGGCGATTTCTCCGCTTTGCTGCAATACTTTTTCGAATCGAAGCGACGAAGTTTGATACCAGCCGCTGTAGTGTGCCGTGTGTTGTCTTTTCTAAATATTTGTGTTGTTGGGAGGTGTTGATACTTTGTATTTGTTATTTATTTTTCTTAATGTTGATAGGAAAAGGCTAAAATGGTCTGAGTGATGTCTGATGGTGATGATGATAACTATGCTGGTGTAAAAAGACGGCTTACTGTGAATGCTGAGCGTACGTGCCGTTCGTTCCATTTTACTTTCCCTCTTATTCTTTCCCCCTTACTCTTCTTTTCCTTTCCAAGAATGATAAAAAAAAAGAAATTACATACACCTCACAACAAAATAGAACCACGTGCTACCAACCTTCGTAAAGTTAAATCTAAATGTTCAATATCAGCAAAGAATAAGGGGAAAGCACGAATGACAATAAATTAGAGCGAAGAGATTGTTTTACATGCAGTCTCTTCGGCTCGAAGAAACTTGACACCCCACCCCTCTCCCCTTGTGGAAATTTCCACAAAAGCATGTGCCACACCCAGGTGCGTGCCAGACGGAAGAATGCGCGCACTGGAATAAACAGCGTGTAAATATCATGGAAATATCGATCGAAGAACCAGCTCATTAGTTAAATTAAAGGAATCATTGCAAAGATATCGTGATTCTATAGCCTTTCTTTTGGCGCATAGTAGGAAACATCAAACAGTCGAATACAATGTACTTGATCGAATATCTTATGTTCCCTGAACAATAAAAAAAAGATCAATTAATCAGTCAATTAAAAATGCAACTGAACTAGAAATACTTAAAAGGTCTCGTATGCCCAGAGAAATTCACTACGAGTAGGTTCAATGAGATGCAGTCATCACCTGGTTAGACAACAAAATCATGACAATTAATTTCAGTTCACGCTCATGATAACTGCTTATTACTTATCAAAGTTTTGGCTATCAACATTCGTTCGTAGGTGTTTTTTGTTTGTTTTGTATGTTTTTCCTCGTGAAAGACGTAATGATTTCTTCGTATCGAACGTAGACTGCATATTTACCGTTTATCCAAACAGTAGGCGCCTAGGCGTACTTTCTGAATATATTCAGAAATTTCTATCAACATTTTAAATATATTACAAGACTCCCAAATACCAGTTGAAAAAAATTAAGAAATCGAATTTTTTAGATATGAACAACAACAACAACAACAACAAAAATGCGTAGGAAAAAACCACTTCAACCTCGAATGACTTCGAATTTCTCTAAACCGTTCCCTAGTTCATGGACATCCCATAGAAACGCGTGTTTTGATATACACGTTGCTATGGCAAACTATCTAGTTTCGCGAAACTACGGCCTGGCCACAGTAATTTTTTCCGTAACCTCCCGCCTCCCCTTCCCCGATTCGAAAACAGCTTGATTGAAGCCCCTGCCTATTTAAACACGAACCTTATTAAACCCAAGTTAGGTACATGGTTTATATGGCTAGTGTTTAAATAGAATTTACTATTTTAAGTTAATGCAGGTTTTAATAGACTCTCAGTAATGTTTATAGTTCCATAATCGTTTGTATGTGTTTTGGGGCCTGGCCTCTGCCATGCCTCGCCTTCTGTATACGTATGTACGCGTGTACTGTATGTACATACATGTACCACATGGTCGACATCACGCACGTGGTTTTGCTGCAGGTTCCACGGTCGACGGTCGATGCTACACTACAGTGAATGCGATTGAAGGATAGCGAGCTTCGCGATGCCGCGGGCTGTATGTGATGATTTTAATCACAAATCGTGTTTGGTAGTGTGGTTTTGGAGCAAATTTGTACTCAAACTTTCTGAAAAGACCTTTAGTCTGACATCAGATAGAAAAAGAAGACATACGAGAATGAAGTGAGTATCAGTATGTTATAATAAAACTGATTGAAAATTGTGTCATTTTCGCGTTTCCAGGAGCCGGTGAATTCGGCCGACTCGCGATCGCGAGTTTGTTTTATTCTGTTACGGAGGGATACCATGCCCCATGCAAGAAGCCTCGCAAAATTACATGACGGTCCCATTAACGAACCTTTTGACACACTGGTTAAATGACCGACTATGACGCACATAATGGGTCAGTATTGTGACGGACATTTTGCTCCCGTGACGGCACCACGCGTCATCAAATTGGTGGTACTTGACGCGACCATGACGCACATTTCCCGGGGGTCAAGAGGTGCGTCATACAAATGACAGCTGCATAAATTTGGTATCATATGAAAGCTTGTGGTGGTCTCATTCTTCTCGTCCTACGCCGAGTTTAGATATCAAGACGTATTGCTACCTAAATTCAGATTTAAGCCTAAACATCGCTATAATTCGGCTGTTCCGTCCGACTGTGAAACTGGCCATACCTGTGTAGGAGGATTCAATGGTGCTGAATCCAAAAATAGCATTGGTTTTTCGCTTATTCCCCAGGATAAACCCGCGAAATAGCGATTAAGATACCCTTGTCAGCATAGTAACAGCATCAGCGAACTAAGCGAGGCGGGGCCTACAAGTCTAGACACGTAGTTACACGCCATGACTCGTGGTTACGGCGCTACACGCGCGCTTTGAATGTGATAAACGCAGTGAATAGCACCGCCCACTGGAGTGCGCTTGACAGTGAATTTCATTACGCTCGCGACCCACTTTTTAGCCAAGGTTTTGACAGCGTGAGGATGAAAAATACCCTGTTTTTATTTGCTCATAACTTCACCATTATTCATGATTATGGTGAGAAATTTTGCACATGTATTATGTTAACTATGGACATTATGGATATGTATGTTTTAGTGTGAAATGACTTGTATTTCTCCATTTGCAAAAATCTACCAGACACCCTACATTAAGACATATTTCAAATTTCATGGCGAAATGATGTTTCTATCTTGAGAAATTTAACTTTGAAATCACAGCAATATCACCCCCTTTTTTTACGAGCACGCATGAAAATGTGACCCAAATCATGTTTGCAAACAACGCCGAAAAGCTGCATTCGCGTGTGGATCTCCAGCGATCAGATAATGAGCGTACAGCGGTTAGAAAATACGCGTTAACAAGCGCAGAAGCCACTCCCCCTATGTGTTGTCATACCCTGTGTGCGCTGCATGCGTACGTACGTGCTCGGTATTCAGTTTACATTCGATTCACATGTACCGTATTGAGCGCCCTACAACACGGTACGTACGAACCCCGCGTACATGCAGGCGCAGCTAGCTAGCAGCAGCTAGCAGCCCCGCCGGTAAAATTCGGGGAGCCGATCGAGCGAGCGGAGAGCATCGCGATTGTAGGCCAGGGCAGCCGGCATGGCGAGCATGGTTCGAAGAAATATGCAGTCGATTGTCGAGAGCAGGTGCACGCAGCTCGCGTGAAATGTACAAGCTACAACCTCTACAGCCACAGGCTTGGAATTGATGCCACATTACCACTATTCGTACATGCAAAAATGGCCAAATATGAGTCTTCCGAAATCTTTTGCACGCCCTTTTTGTCGATCGGGTGTTCGTAATACACCGCTGCCGCTACCACCACAGTAATGTTAGTTAAGGCCTACTTCGTTCGCACTTGGCTAAGCGGACATGATTGTATTCACAACCGACTTCTCGGCTTTAATAGTGCCAGTGACTCGAGCATCGCGGGTGCACTTTCGAAATATAAATGAACAACGATAAGATCATAACCAATCCACAAGTAAACTAATAATAATAGACAGAAATTCAATAGAGTATGGTTGTTTTGCAAGACGTACGTGATTTGTAAGTGTGACTGTATCCGATATGTACAGTACAGAGTGCATGCTAATGTGATGCGTGTTGTAGGAGCTATCGCAAGCGACAGCCCAGTTTCCTGCCTGGTGATATGCACATCATACACAACACATACACATACACACGTAGTGACACACACACAGAGGTAGCTCTGATCTTTGCTGGCAGCATCTGGCACGCGCCGCATGCACACTTGATCCATCCCCACACACCGCAGAGGCCATGTGGTGGTAGACGGCGATGCGTAATCAAATTTACATATGCATTATAGCCCCTTCGCGCGGAAGTTACTATGGATTCTTGCATACAAAGCCCCGCCTAAAACGATCGCTGTGACCAAAAAATTATTGCAAGGGGTATCTTCAAGGCGATATCCCCACACCTAGGCGTGGAGCTAGCGAAAAACTAGCGGCACCAACGGATTCAGCATGTCCTCAACTACTATCATGTCTCACGGCGATACAAATACCGAAGCAGACGCTGAGATATGGGGATAGATGTGCTTCTATCGATTTTTACATCAATTTATCGTCGGATTCATGTACCGCCGTTCTAATGGAGAAAAACTTCCTCTTATGATACCAAATTTGTCAGGATTCGTTAATGGCATGGTCTGGGGATTTGGCAATAAAGGCGAAATTTGGCTCAAAAATGCTGGGTCAAAACAGCGTAGGCGCGCGGCTCCATTGCATTCTATGGGACATGCGTGTTATAAGATAGGGGCGCGTTTTGGTCGAGGGTTAGCAGTGTGCGATCAGACACCCTACTTATGGGTTCTTTTGACGCGCTCAGTTGTGTTAACCAACACCCCTACCCTCTATTGGCACGTAATGCTTTTCCTATGTGACATTTAATTTGGTATCATTGTTTTGGTGTTGATCTTGTTTATTAACGTTTTTTCAGTAATATTTTAACATCAAATCCCCAGTGAAGAATGCAAAACCACTGCGCGTAGTCTCATGCATGAAAGTTCGCTCTTTACACACAAGGCTGTGAATAGAGGGGTGATGGTTTCAATGTACAGTAGAGCCTATCTACTGTCAATGTTTTGGACACCTATTAGAATCTACTGTAACGTTACGAGCTGAAATTTTTTTATGTTGAATACCAAAGGTCCCTCAAATATAAAGGCAGTACAGCCTGTATGCATCACTGTTCTCAATATAAAATTATGCCACCACTAAGTACCTTGGGCAGATGAAGCAGTACATTCAACGACAAATTGAATCCAGTTAGGATTTTGCCCAACGCAAGTTGTAAACAAAAACCCAGCTATAGTGCTTCAAACTGTAGTTCTAAAATGTGAGTTAAGGATATAAACAACCAATGTAAAAATCTAAATCGGTAGAATCAATGTTAAGTATTGTGAATATACAAAATGTGAACAAAAAGTTATAATAAAGATGATGTCAGACTACACGGTTTACCGTTATGGTTTAGTCGGGAAAATAGTGACATCTCCTTGTATTTTAGGCTTTATTATGAAATTTTCATGTGGGAGGATGTTTTGTGATACAACTGACCTACACATATGCATCAAATGTGATATCTCTAACATTTTAAAATCTCTGCTCCCAATGGTAAACTGTACCTTTAACTTGTGATTCACCTCTTCATTTCTCATGTAGAACTACCAAGGTCTGGAAGAAGCGATCTACCGCAATATCAGTGCTTGCAAGGAGCTGGCGGAGACGACGCGGTCTGCATATGGCCCCAATGGCATGAACAAGATGGTTATCAATCACATTGAGAAGCTCTTTGTCACAAACGATGCTGCCACAATCCTCAAGGAATTGGAGGTGAGGAGAAAATAGTTTAGATATATTTTCCAAGTAAGGCGTGTGCATATTTCTTAAAATCAACCAGGATACTATATCATGGCCAAAAAAAAAAAAAAAAAAGCATTTCTTTGAGATCAGGGCCCCATTTCATAAAAACTTGTTATCAGTGACAAGTTGTCATAGTTGTTATAAGCTACTGAAATCCTTGCATCTGATTGGCTAAGAGCAAACTTGTCATAGAAATGTGGCAGTTGTCACTGATAACAAGTTGTATGAAACAGGACCCAGATGTTAATCCCTTTTATTTTGTAAGAAGTAGCTGCTCAACAAGCAAAATGTCTAGAACCTTTTAGGGTGATGATTCAGGTAGTAATGTTTATATCCAAAGTTGTAGCAGTGATGACAAAGTGATGACAAAGTTCTTAGAATAGAAGGGAAGTAAGTTTTGATACTGCAGATCAAGTTGCAGATCAAGGAAAAGAAGGAAAGGTGATTATAATCATGAGCTTGTAATCAAAGTAACGATGTTTGTATTGATGAATATAATAATATTATTTTATTGATGATGTCTATAACCAAACTTGCATGCAAGCTCATTAACTCAGCATCTCAGTGCCTTTCTCCAGTGGTAAATTGTCTGAACGTTTTTCTTGTAAAAGCTACAGACATTGATGATATAGAGGCACATTGTTTTTGGTTTGTTTGTTTGTTTTTTTAATTCTGTGATATGCTTTTGATGTGTAACATTTTACAGGCACACTTCTTACTCATCCTAATCTGCTTCCTCTTCATTTTACCTCCTTGCTTTTCTGATACAGGTCCAACATCCGGCAGCCAAGATGCTTGTGCTTGCTTCTCAACAGATGGAGCAGGAAGTTGGCGATGGCACAAACTTTGTCATGGTCTTTGCAGGGGCTCTCCTGGAGTATGCCGAGGACATCCTTAGAATGGTTTGTGAATTACTTAGACAGAACAAAACTAAGTAAAACACAAGAACATGATTATCCGGTTTCATATTTACAGAATCATTTGAACAGGGATGTTAGTGTTCAGAGTTTAATCTGAAATTAAACTTCTTCTTTTTTTTGTGACAATTTTAAGGCATTGAAATGTTCAGTTTAATTAATGCACTTCAGATTTATTGTTGTGAGTTTCTGATGTTTTTCAAACTTTTTTCTGCAAGTACTCTAACACCCATTTGAAGTAAGAAATAATGAATATCCTTAATTTCAAATGGAGACTCTAACAACGGTGAATGTGATAAGTTCTCCAAATTCATGTTACATAATTGACTCATTCTCTACTCATCCATTGCTTATTGTACTAGAAAAGAATATGGGAATAATTAATGACTCCGAGTTCATCCTCTTGTAAATGTATGAAATGAATGGTGCAATGCCCACAATTCAGCAATACATATTCACAAACTACTGAAAGCATGAAGCTGACTTCATGGGAATGTCATTAAATTTCCATCTTTAAAGAACTTGACAAATTGTAAAGCCCATATGTTTTTCTCCCTTTTCTTTTCAGGGTCTCTCACCAACAGAGGTGATTGAAGGCTATGAGGTCGCTCTCAAAAAGACTCTAGAAATCCTACCAGGTGAGAACAAGTCTGCTTTTATACAGTGACCCATTCATGTCTTTAGTGTTCAGTCTTTATTTGCAGTTGCAAAGCACCTTCTTTACTGTTGCCTTCCCTCAGATGGTGCTGGGGGGGGGGGGGGTAGCAATCTACATCTTGGTGTTTCTGTCCATGTGATCACTGAAAATTTAGCTTTTGTAACTGCAACAACTAGAAAACAGCTAGATGTATCAAAATGGAACTTGCCTACACACAGTGTGTGAATTAATATGCTTGTATATGAAAGCATACGCAGATTACACAGGCAGATTTGGAGTCATTATGTCCAATGTTGCAGGGTCTAGATTAGAGTCCAGAAATTCATTCTCCTAGCAATGTTAAAAAAATAATAAAAAAGTAATGTAGTGAAAATCAGACTTACATTGTAAATATGAAAAGCTATGGATAGGTAGATAACATATGATTATGGTTTCAATTGCTTGTATACCTGGTAACCAGTTACAGTATAGTGGGAATTATCATTTGCTAGAGTTTATGGATATAACAATATTTTTAATGTGTCTGTGATGAATGATATGATTGAAATTGAAAAAAAAAAGATAGATTGCCAAATGTAAATGATAAAGATAATGTGTACAGACAGGGAAAGAATAAAGAAAAGTACTGTCTGTCTGCGACATATGTATGGGTTGAAAAGCTCCTTCAGTTGTATTTTATTCAATCCACAATTCATGAAGTCGTCTGCATGAAACTTCACACAAGAGCACACATAGTCTGTACACTCTTGGTGTAGGCACATATGCAATGCATATTTCAAAATATTGCTTTGGAAAAATATATGTATCACATTTTCTAAGTTCTACCTGAATGCGGAACTACTCCATATAATTGATACAGGTGCTATAGAAGAATTGAATGTGATATGTTTATCATAATCATTTTATTAGCGCTTTCAATTTTCATCCTGTTTTCTATGCTTCTGTACAGACCTCGTGTGTGGGTCCATGAAGGACATGAAGAACCTAGAAGAAGTCACCCAGGCAATCCGCACAGCTGTCATGAGCAAGCAGTACGGCAACGAAGACTTCCTTGCTAAGCTTATTTCCCAGGCCTGTTGTAAGTGGGCAACATGAACACACACATAGTTGTTTTCCTTCTCTTCCTAGGGCCTATACTGTGGAGTAAATTCAAGAATCGTTTCAATCTTCAGTCTGTTCCTTGTGTCCATCTGTGTTTGATCATTTCTTATTAATTACCTTGGCAGCTTCAGAATAAGAAAGGGTATCTGTATGGAGCCTGAAACCTGATATATGTACATGTAGGTATGTCCATCACAGATGAACTGATTGAATTTGGGCTTATAGTGTTAAAATGTCAAGGCTCTAGCTAACCTTTTATCAAACTCATTCTTAACAAAGCTATAACCCATGATGGGGCAGCAGACTCTTCAATTTAGAAGCGATTATGTGATTATCAGTGGTTATAGTCAAATCCTAAAGTTTGTTAAAGTTCCTCTTATTTGCGAAGTGTTTGATGTAATTTTGGTGCAAATAATGACAGCAATCTATACAGGTGTGATTTAAAAAAAAAAGAAAATCACACCTTTAGGCTATATAAATAAGCCCCACACTGAGCTAAACTAAGTGCATTATCTGCATTTCTCTTCCTTCAGCATCAGTACTGTCAAAGACGGCAACCTTCAATGTCGACAATGTCCGTGTCACAAAAATTTTGGTGAGTTCACGAGTCAAATACTATACTGCTATTCTACTTTGTAAACAGTTTATTTTTCTCCCATTGTTATTAACTTTAAGGGTGTTTGGTGATTGTATCTGTGCTAATGAACAGATTTTCTCCTACCAGTTTGATGTGAGAGTTGTAAAAATGGGAGAAACATTGTTCACCTATTTAACATATGTGATACAAAACACCCTTTGCTCCATGCTGTGTAGATATTATTGGTGCATGTCATTTATGTACGTAAACTCCATTTGGCCTACTTCTCTCACACTCTTGTATAAAAGTTTGAATTCCTCTGCAAATACAACAATTTTGTTAGTCACAGTGCTATTCTGCCAGTGGTCCAGACAGTGCATTGGCTATGTCGTGTTTGAATAGCGTGAGCCTGTTGGTCAATTTCTCTACTTCTGCCACTGCAGGGCTCGGGAATCCTCGGGTCATCAGTCCTTCAGGGGATGGTCTTCAAGAAGAATGTCGAGGGATCCATCAACCGGGTCGAGAAGGCCAAGATTGCTGTCTACTCCTGCCCTGTAGACTCCTCACACACAGAAACCAAGGTGGGGAGATCTTGAAAGCCTTTACAGACATACTACTTGCAGTGGTCATGCTGGTCATATAGTGGTCAATTTTGGAGGATATAATCCTAGTAGCTTGGCACAGAACCAACAGCTTGCTTTACATGATTTTGTGTGTTTCAAATTGGCCGTTACTAGTCTTACTGAAATGATAGCAATGTCATGTGCTAAAACACCAAAATGTTTTGTTGTTACTGCTTTGATGTATTCTGTCATTCAAACAGACCTGCTTTCATGTATAAATATCTGAGCATTGCTCTCCAAATAATCCCACCTCTGCTATCAGCAACACAGAAACAAGGATGTGGTATTTGTCAGCTGAATTTCCAAATTATTGTATGACCATTTAAGATATGTGTCTCGGGGTAAATGTGTGAATTACCCCTGTAGTCACTTCGATGAAAAAACAAAACAAAAATTTGTGTAACAATTATGATGCTACTTTCCTGGAATCGACTATAATAGTATGAAAATGTAGGCACAAGTTCTTTATAACCTGTTATGTTAATATCATGTTCATCATTTGATCTTCGTGTACTCTTTTTCCAGGGGACAGTGTTAATAAAGTCTGCTGCTGAGCTGATGAATTACAGTAAAGGAGAGGAAAATGCTCTGGAAAATGTGAGTATGACAAATTCTGATGTATTTGAGTGTCACCTTCATCAGTTGGCTTCATTTTGCTCAGGGTGGAGAAGTTCATAGCCATAAGTTCACATGTTTATACCTTCCAACATCCGAAGAAAGATGTTGATTTGAAGCGACACAATTTGTTTCACTTCCGTTCTTTCATCCCATTACAATTTATCAAGCAGTAAATTACAAAATGCAAGTTGAGCTTCAAGTTGAGGTATTCAGATTGCAACTTTGATATTATAAGTGAGCTAGTAGAAACCAATGTCTACAAAAGAATGCATTACTACTTGGCTGTCTTCATTTGAATGAGAGAAAAAAAATGAGAGATGCAGTGTTGTTTTACTCAAATCTCCGTGGTATGAGGAAGAAGTGGTTTCGAAGGTTCAGTGACCCTTGATTTCCATTGTCACATGATTAAACTAGAAATGTCGCTACGGCGACTGATGTATGCCTCCGCCATAATACATGGTTCTCCTAATAGGTCTATAGTACAATGTCTTGACAATGTGTGATGACAGTTTCACACAATTGGCAAAATATCAAAATGACAGGTTTGCCACAAATGTGCTGAATGTTCACTTTCCTAGAACTAGGTTCAATTGGATGAATGATTAAAACGTCAGAGTGCAGGTATTTGGGGGAACTGATGATTTTCACTTGACTTTGGACCCTTTTACAAGTTTATGCATTGAGTAATTTTCAAGGTATTGAGAAAAAGTATAATTTCAGTATGAAATGGTAAAATAGTATTATCGAAACCTGGCCTTTGACCTTTGACCCCACAGTTCCAAAGAGAATCACTGTTAGGTAGAACATGCATAAATATGTAAGTTTCATGACAATACCTTGAGTTATTTTTGAGATATGGAGGAAAAAGTGCAATTTAGCACTTTCACTTGACCTTTGACCTTTTGACCTTTGACCTTTTGGCAAGAAACTTCCCACAGAATATATATTGGGTTATACATGCATACATCAAGTTTTAAAAAAATCCTTCAGGCATTGCATAAATATAAGGAAAGTAGTTATATTTTGAGGAGTTGACCTTGACCTTTGACCCCTGACCTTTGACCCATGACCCCAAACTTCCCTAGATAATCACTGCCCATCGGTACAAGCATATATACTAAGTTCCATGAAGATACCTTGAACCATTTGCAAGATATGGAGAAAAACATGAAATTTCAATTTTTTTTTCACAAAATAACCTGTGACCTTTGACCTTTGACCCTGTGACCCTAAAATCCACACAAAGTATCATCCCCCAAGGATATACCCTCATACCAAGTTTGATGCAAAACCACCACACGGTTCTTGAGATATCGACAAAAAACAAAACGGGACGGACGGACGTACAGACGTACGTACGGACGGACGGACGTACGGACGGACGGACGGACGGACGACCCGAAAACATAATGCCTCCGGCCACTTCGTTGGCGGAGGCATAAAAATGGTGATATAGATCATAGTGGAACGATTTAATGAGAGGCATCATGTGACCAGTCTTTTATTTTGCCTAAAGGCCCAGCTTTACTCTTCTCAAGACACTAGTGACGACTAATACTAAAGACCTGTCATCTGCGCTCAGCTGCAGATCCTGTGCATTACAAATGCATTGCAATTGTTTGTGGGTGCAGTTCATTGTACTTGGAGCTGTACTGGCCTTTAGGAATCTTGTGAAAATGTCTGCGATGGAATTTAAATCATGTCACTTTTTGTTAAACAGATAATTAATTTTACATGGCCGGGCATCAGTAAAATTATCCACCTTCTATAACTTATGAATATTCCAACACATAGGGTTGTGACTATCCTGAAGTTGATATTAGGCTAATTTTTTTTTCTTCAAAAACACAGTTTAACATGTATTTATTTGTATACCAGCCTACCTGTAGTTTCACTGTACTTTGAATACCTCCCCCCCCCCCCCCCCCCATCATCTCTTCCTACAGCAAATCAAAGCCATTGCAGATACCGGGGTGAATGTTGTGGTGTCAGGAGGGAAAGTAGGTGACATGGCTCTCCATTTCCTCAACAAGCACAACCTGATGGTGGTCCGACTCAACTCCAAGTGGGATGTGCGACGCCTGGCCAGGACAGTGGGAGCAACCGTACTCCCCCGCATGGTAAGCCATTTCCCCTTCGTGTTGTATTCTCAGGGAGAGCATTTCGCGGCTTTAATAGAAAGGGTACTATAAAAGTGGCTATTTTCGTGTGAGTAATATTTCACGTCAGACATGTGAGATGAATTTTGTGTGTGTGTAATTCTGCAGAATCAAGACATTACACAGTCAGTGGTACAGGTAGCAAGCATAAATATTTGCTTACATCTTTTACTTTCATGCTAGTTTCTGGTTGAGCAAAATGCATGAAAATTTCCCCTGCTGCAAAAATTTCCACTTTTATTGTACGGGATTCCTGCTGTGTGGCCAGTGGAAAGAAACTTAGAAAATTTGTGCGAGGTGCTGTACCATTCTGTTAGGCTTGTGCTTGTGATATCGTCAATGTGACTGTAATCATTTTTGCTGGTAGATTCTCAATCAAGTGCATACGCTGTAAGAGGAATGTCCCTATTGTATGGGTAGCTGATGTCGTGAATGTCTAACGGAGAAGTGAACACATGATGATGATGATGATGATGATGATGATGATGATGATGATGATGATGATGATGATCCACAGCATTTGTATAGCGCCATATACATGTATCTGTTCTAGAAACATTCAAAGGCACATATTGGATAGTTTACACAGTAGTGTTAACACAGCAGTGTCTGATGGGAGATTGCCATTCTGAATCATATTTCGATTTCATAAATTATGGTATATGTAAAACCAACTTTGATATGAATGCATAAAACATGATTTGGTGTGCTTCGTTTACTGCGTAATTGAATAAGATATTTTCAAGTTACTAAGGAAAAAAAAAAACTAGTATGCCAGTGATGTCTGTACACTTGGATGGTTGATGTAACTATGAAAGCAACAAATAATGGAATACTCTCTACCATGCAGTCCACAGGAAGAGCTGTAACTGAATGTTGTAAATGCATTAGTCATTTACCAGAGTTGTGCATTTTCAAGCATATCTTTTCGCTATGGTGAATTTGTGTCACCGAAATACAATGTATGATAAACTTGCACATCGTAGCCTTATGTGTTGGTACTGACATTGTTAGTTCAAAAGATTTTGAGTATGAAAGTCCATTTTGCCCTTGTTGCACTACACTTACATTGTTGTTACATTCTCCATGTGTTGATACAAAAGTCGTAGGTGGCTTGCAAGTTGTAATCAGAGCTGAGACTAAACTTTTGCTCGCTCTTGTCTTTCCCTCTCCCAAATCTTTGCAGACCCCACCGACATCACAAGAGATGGGTAACTGTGACAATGTCTTCATGGATGAAGTCGGCGACACGCCTGTCATCATTTTCAAGCAAGGTCAGTGTCCATAACATGCTGTTGGTTACTAGTATATTTGTGCATTCTTGGATGGTATCGCAGGTAAAATTCCCCTATTTGAGAGTGTGAATTTGATAACTGATAACTGTAAATTTGAAATGTTGGCCATTTGACAATGGATGTTGAGTGAATAGACAATTTCACTCGCGTAATATCAACGCCTATGTAACAAAGGTTGCTCCTTTGCAGCGAAGTTCATTGCTGTATATTTGATACACAAGAAATCAACATATATGCATAATTTGCATATGTTTTTGCATATGCATGCAAATTTGATTTTACTTTGTAAATGTACTTAGTAGTAACTGCCAAATAAAATGACTAGTTGCAACTTCTTCGTAACAAAAATGCAAAGAAATTTGAATACACCAGTAAGCCAGTCCATGTCTGGCTTTAAATTTTGTAATTTCTCACCCCGAGGTCAGTGTCTTCACCATGGATACAACATGCAGCACATGCCCATTTGAAGGATGTATTCATGCTGTAGCTTTGTTAGAAATGTGTATGTCGAAATTGAAAATTGCCCACCTTACCAAAAAAAAAAAAAAAAAAAATCCCCAAAGTTTTATTGTCCAGCATTGCATTGTCCTCCCAACCCAGAGTCTGAAGAGAATGCCATCTCAACTGTGGTCATCCGTGGGTCAACAGACAACATCATGGACGACATTGAGAGGGCCGTTGATGATGGTGTTAATACATTCAAAGCCCTGACAAAGGTGACTCCTCAATACTATAAAACCAGAAATTTTTTGCGTGCATGAAACTTTCACGAATTTTGTGAGGAGCCAAGATATGCAAAAGTGTTTCTCTACGCAATGCAATGAACGCCAGTGACAATTTGCGAAAGTCTCATGCTGTGAATATTGTTAATTTTATATTATTCCATTATGACAGCTACTCTAATATTTCCTGAATCTAGTCTGATGGGCTCCATTCACTTCTAAATATGATTGTACATCAATATCACAAAGATTTGCATTTTCTGGATTAATTTGCTGAAGAAGCCTATTAAACATGCTTTGATGCTCATTTAAAAAAAGTATTTCAAGTAGCTAATTTGAAATAAATTTAAGAGCTGAATATTTGTCCAAGATAAAAAGAGTTGGGGGGAAAAAAAAAGAATAGTAATTTCTTTATGTTTTAAACATGTGCCTCATATTTGTCCCCTATTCCAAAGGACAAGCGATTTGTGCCAGGAGCTGGGGCAACTGAAATAGAGCTTGCCCACCGGCTGTCCTCGTACAGCGAGACCATCCCTGGCCTGGCCCAGTATGCTGTTAAACAGTATGCCCAGGCCTTCGAGGCGTTACCCCGTGCGCTGGCCGACAACGCTGGTGTCAAGGCAACAGAAGTGTTGTCCAAGCTGTACGCTGCCCACCAAGATGGACAGAAGGG
Organism: Diadema setosum; assembly: GCF_964275005.1. NCBI lineage: Eukaryota > Metazoa > Echinodermata > Echinoidea > Diadematoida > Diadematidae > Diadema > Diadema setosum. The sequence goes on along the minus strand of NC_092703.1, from coordinate 30,689,566 downwards.
AGTCGGCTTTGACATTGATGTGAGTATAGTGCAATCCCATTTTAATGAGCACGGTTATAACAAAATTTCGGTTGCAACAAAATTAAAATTCAGGTCAAAACATTATCGGTTCTATGTATATTTATTGTTTATTTGTTCAGTTGTAACAAAATTTCGAAATAGTGAAAGAAAAGTGCCGGTCTGGAGGGCTTCTTTATAACTGGAGTCTGCTGTACAGGAATAATTGTGGTCAAATAATTATCTGGATTTTCACCGCTTCTTTTCTTTACATTCAACTGGCAATGAAATGGAATGACTTTCACATTGCACAGCGAAATACTAGATTCTGTTCACTAGTAGAGAGCTTCATTCAATAGTCATTCAATTCAGTTCAATTCAATGCGATATATTTGGATTTTCACAGCTTCTTTTCGTCATATTCAACTGACGATGAAATGGAATGACTTCCACAGTGCACAACGAAAGTCTAGATTCTGTTCACTGCAAGACAGCTTCATTCAATAGTCATTCAGTTCAGTTCAATTCAATGCAAATGTATAGCATTCAAAGAGTTCAGTTTAGCTTAGTCCAATTCAGTGTAATCGAGTTCAGTTCAATTCAGTGCAATTATCTGGCTCCTATTAGTTTGCGAGTCACATGTGTGGAGCAAGCCCTCTTTGGATGTTTATGAGTACAACATGGGCTGATTTCATTTAAACAGTATGTCCAAAAATTCTTAATATGGCCTGAACTCGTCCCAAAATGTCCATTCAAAGCATTAAAATAGATGAGTCTGTCACAACCTTATTCTTGAGTAGCACCATGCTAAGCATTACAGTTTTAAAAACAGTACTAGTATGAGTACAAATGAATGCTGCTGATTTGATGTGTATAAGTACAGCACTGACTGATTTCATTCGAGCAGTATTTCCAGAAATTCTCAACATGACAGGGACTTGTCCCAAAATGTCCATTCAAAGCATTAAAATCAAAAAAAGAATGAGTCTGTCACAACTTAATTCTCTAAGTAACACCATAAGCATTTACAGAGTTTTAAAAGCATGGTAACAGTATTACTAAGAGTAGGATTTAATGCTGCTGATTTTATGCTTTTCAATATGATTGTAATCTTTGTTACAGGCTGAAGGGGCCGAGGTGAAGGATGTGGTGGAGGCGGGTATCTGGGATGCCTTCCTTACCAAGTACTGGGCCATCAAGTTGGCCACCAATGCAGCCATCACTGTCCTCAGGGTGGACCAGGTAAAGGGCTGACTTGATCGTAACATTTTCTGTTGCTTAGATGTACTGCGGTCTGTCTGTCTGTCTGTGTGTCAGGCTATGATCTGTTGATCTGTCCTTTTTATATCTCTGCCTGCAAGTCAGGGGGGCATTTCATGAAACGTTCTGTCCAACAAATTTGTCAGACAAATTTGCTCTCACCCAATCAGATGCGAGGATTTCAATAGCTTATAGCACTTTGTCAGAAAGAAGAAAAAAAAAAATCTGACAGAATGCTTCATGAAATGCCCCCTGACCATCTGCAGCATATTGTATACTTTATGCCTTGACAAGAGTTTCAGAATTAAATGCCCCTGATTGTTCAGATCACATAAAAGACATCTGAATGCATAAATTTGTGGTATATTTCTCACATTCATATTCATACAGATACATGTATGTCACCTTGTTTTTCTTTCTGAGGTTTAGAAGGAAGTAAATAACATTCTATCATCAAAATATTTTCAAGTTGGCATTGACAAGCAGTCAAAATAATTTTTGTAATGGATGGGTTCAACCAATATTTGCATACACAACTAAGAGAGTTAGAATCGGATTGGAGCATTTTTGAAAGTATTTGTTTTACTTTCTTGTCACATTTTATTTCCAGATCATCATGGCCAAGCCTGCCGGAGGTCCAAAGGTCAGACAGCCAGGAGGAGCAGATAATGACGATGACTAACAACAAGGAACGCAGAACAATTTCCCATATGTCTCTTTTGAAGGAAAGTCTTAGCCCGCCCCACCTCAGTATTCTTTCTGTCACAAATTTCTCCTTGGTTTGTGCTGATGAAAAGGGATGGGGGAGGATTACTGTAAAAGCTGTTATTTTAACACACAGATACTTTTGCGAATGAGGAGGTCCCAGACATTTTCACGAGATGTTATTTTCGTGATTTGACACCGAGGCTATCGCATGTGCACTCGTGTCTGTCGGTAAATTTAATGCCATCAAGATCAGGTGGCAATATTTTCGTGTGTTGTTACATTTGCGGCCCAACAGTGATTCGCGAAATTCACGAAGATTCAATGGTACTGTAGTGAGAATAACAGCTTTTATAGTAGTGTATACATGCTACGTATGTATCTATTTCTGTTTTCGTATGGCACGCATGCGTGTGTACAGCAGACAATATTTTTGTTGGACCACTGATGTCAATGGCATAGCAATAAGGTCCACATTTGATGGGGAATTCAAGATTTTGAGGGTAAAATTTTGGCATATTTCCTCTGTTCTTGTTTTGCATCAACTTCCAAAATTTAGAAATAATTCTGACGTGGCGATGTGTGACCCCTTCCCGACGTGAAGAGCATAAATTTCTAATCGATTCACGTGTACTAAATAATTATCTGTGTCATGCATTGTCTAATACTGCCCATGTAATGGGTCGTGACAGATCACTAAGTTTGAAACATTACCAGTTGTGATCTCGCGAGTAGTCAATGCATACTCGGAAGATGTGCAAAGTGTTTTATCAGACATGCCATTCCCGACGCTATTTTGATGCGTTAGTGTCTCAAAGCACAATACCCATACCTAGCACATCCACAATTATTTTGTTGAATGGGTACGCCTGCTAGGTCTGCCATATGACAAATCATTTTGTGGTAAAAAGTTGTGACAAACAACCTCGCACTTAAGAGCACCATATATCTCTATTTTATGCACGGTGTCTGCCTCCCCTTCTTCAAGAACATTGACGGATTTTGGCAATCTATCTGATGCAAAAGTATTGGTAGTTTCCTTGATTTTCCAGTCTGCTTCTTATGCACTGTCAATTTGTGATAGGCTAAGATGCGTCGTGGTACATATTATCTGTGTCTTCTGACTGATCACTCCTGGAATAAAATGTGAGATATGAGTTTTGCCGATATCTCTCACCGCAACATGAGACATGCATGTGATATATCCTAGATGATAAGGCTAGATTTAAAATGTGGCATTATAAATGTTTCTCAGTGGCGTAGAGAGATGGGCACTGGAGCAGCTAATCTATGGAGTTGGTTTCACTCATGAGGAGCAGCAATGCAAAATGACTATATCAAAAGCTAGTGAAATACTGTGTTCTAGTACGCAAAGTCAGCAGAATGCAGTTTGGCTGGCCTTTTTTACACTCCATTAGGTTGCTGATTCAATACTGAAGCAAACTTTTGATGTTAGTTTTCTGTTGCCTCTGCCTTTCATTTCAAAGATCAAAATTAAGTGTATCTTAAAGACATTGAGGTTAATTTTTTCTCCTGACTGTGTTGTTCTTTGTCGTGGTTTCCTTTTAACACCTATGATATATTTATTTTTTTCTTTTCAGCACTCACATGAAATTTGTTGTACATAATCAAATTTGCTTTTTCTACCAGACAAGAATTCTTTTATGCATGATTTTGTACATCTGTTCTTTTTGAAGTTTCTTTACCAGTTATTTTAATAGCAACGTTTTCTCACTCAAAAACAGTAGTAGTGGGGGAAGATAAGAGCTGTGAACTTCAGTTTTTGTGGAATCTCCCCAAACATTGTAATGAGAGATTTGTGTCTCTCAGACCCGTGAGTCTGACATTATGATAATGCTGAATTACATTCGCTCTGCGTGTCAGTTGGAACATTGTCATGACATCATTTCTGGAGGTTGAGGGTATCATGCATATTAGTCATACTTCGAATGGATGTCACGGTTTTGGTTGAGATTGGGATTCACCTTTTAACTTTTTTGTGAAATATTTAGACAACACTTGTGAAATATTAAAGAACATACAATTCTAAGAGGAATTCAAAGTTTATTTGATGAAAATCGGTTTTGAAATGGCTGAGGTATCCAAAAAAGAAGTAAAACAAAGCAATCCTTTTAAAAGGTGGGTCCCACCTTTTATTAGGCTCGATTTGATTTGGATATCTCTGCAATTTCAAAAGCAATTTTCATCAAATAAACTTTGTATTCCTCTTTAAGAATTTTTTTGCTCTTTCATATTTCATAAGACATTTCTCATTATGTTACAAAACAAAAACAAAAAATGTTGGAAACCTGAAGCCCCATCTGGACCAAAACTATATTATCCCTTCAAATTCAATAATTCATCCCCATGCAGTAATCCACAACATCTGTGGGTCATAAAAGTCATATCGTAGCAGCAGGAGCCATCACTCTCAATCACATGTAATTTCCTGCAGATATTCCAGAAGTTATCATCGTGCCATAGGAAGCAAACTTTGTGTCAATATATAACTCAGACTCTCTGTATCTGAAGTTCTGAAAGAGAGCATTCTGGACTTCCCTTTAAAAATCTTTGAATATTTAGAACACCTGTCTGGTGTGTCCAGATAGTCTTGAAAGGCCCACTCTATCAATATTTTGTATTGTAACCATGTGTTGACTACAGTCGTATGTCTACCTCACGAAGCCACCCAAGTAGAGGACACTTTTGGCCCATGTATGCCCCTCCCTACACGTGTTGAAAAAGTTGCATGCATTACCACAAAGAGAGGTGACCAAATAATTCTTTGTTAGATCGGGATGGTGAAGGGGGTGTGAATGTCTGAGAAGTCTTTCTGATCTGCAATGGCCATAAAGCAGACTTTACAGAATTTTTAGCACAAAATGCCATGTTCAAAGCTTTGTGATCACATGCAGATTTTGTGATGCAAAGTTTTCTACCCTTGTCAGCCTATCAATATCAGAGCAACCCCATAAAGTATTTCATTATGTACCAAGTGTAAGAAATGCATGATAAACATGTAGTCCCACATGTGCATTGTAAATGATGGTTCATTTCAGTCACACCAGGGGAAAAGGCTGTATCTAACTTTACATGAAAAGTAGTTTTAGATGCTAAGAGTCATCTTAAATGTCGAGGGTCATATTGTCCAACTAGAGTAGATACTTACAGTATTCTTTTAAAGTCCACATGCTTCACCGCAGGTTTACCAATTCTTCTGGAATTATCACTTGAAATGGAAAAGAACTGAATGGATCCAAGTATTATGTTAACATATCACCGTGATGAACCGAGGTTGTTAAAATTGAATCTATGTACAGTTGTGCGCAAGCTCAAGTTCTTTAAAAGAGGCGAGGAAGAAGTTGTCATTGTCTTTTAGAGAAGGTAGAAACTGGATGAAAGTTTCAGGAGGCATGGGGTACAGAGGACTGAAGTGATGATGTCACAGTCTTTTGTGGTTGGAACCAGGGGCCCGTTGCATAAAAGTTACAATTATGGTAACTTTGCCATCCAATGGTAACTACCATGGCAACAATACTCAACAGCCAATCAAAATCAAGAATTCCATGGAAGTTACCATTGGATGGCAAAGTTACCATAATAGTAACTTTTATGCAACGGGCCCCTGCTGATGTGAACATGGTTAGCAACAATAGTGTTCGCACATATTCTGGTCAGGTGAGCTTGTTTAGAACCAGTTTCCATGGCGATGAATGGCTATGACATCACACTTTGGTACTCTGTGGCATATTGTATGTATGTACAATAAGTGATATTGTGATGCAATTTGAATTTTTGTATTAATAGAGTGAAGTGTTTGAATTGTGTATTGTGTCTGCTTTCTGTACCTGTATCACAAAGAAAAAAGTGAGAGAAAAACAAGAAGAAAAGTACCAAGAGTGTCAGTAAATTCACATTAGCTTGTGATCAAAAGATGACTTCTGATGTCTGCTGCCGAGCCATTTTGTATTATGTTAGAGAATTCGTGTATTTCTGCAAGTGGCTGTGTGTGTGTGTGTGTGTGTGTGTGTTTCAATTCAAGGAATATAAATTTCATCTGTGTTGTCCATTTGGAAATTCCTTTCACTTCAAGTCTTACAAATAATACAGAAACGTCAAACATAAACATAAGCACAAATCACAGGACATTCATCTTAAGGTGTCAATTTCAAATCATGTTTGTTTTCAGTAAAATGTTGAAAATTAAAACTACGAGGGCACTTTTTTTACCCTATATTTGGAACAATGCTTATAAATCTATCCACTTTCGATTAAATAAAGTTTTTGTTTCATGATAACTTTTGTTTACGCTCAAATCTTAAAATGCAATATCACCCTTCTGGTTCTCGGCTGATGATATGCAAATTTGATGAGGTGATGCATAATGCCATTACGTCACAAGTCTGTTGTTGACATGCACACAAATTGACTAGATTTCAACCTTTTCTTTGAATGACATTTTAGAAGGAAAATTGTGTGGGTGTGTCAACTTGTAATTACCTAGCCACGACTTACAAATAGGAAAAGGGGTTGTATGTGGTTGTTACGCATATGACCAATAACATGATTTTGTGCATGAACAAATAGGAAAATATTGTGCTAACATCCATTAAAGGGATAGTACAGTATTGGCGGAGATGAAAATTGGGCTCTAACTTTTTTTGCGAGATACCAAGAAAACACTTATGAAATAGTGCAGAGCATACCATTTTAAGAGGAATTCAATGTTTATTTGATAAAAATTGGGTTTGGAATAGTTGAAACATAAAAAAAAACAAGGTAAAACAAAACAATCGTAATAATATGTGGGTCCCACACTTTATTAGGATCGCTCTGTTTTGGATATCTCGCCCATTTCAAAACCAATTTTCATCAAATAAACATTGAATCACTCTTGGAATTACATGCTCATTCATATTTCATGAGAGGTTTCTCACTATCTCAACAAAAATGATAAATACCTGAAGTTAAGTCTCAACCAAAACTATACGATCCCTTTAATTGTCACTGGTAGCATGTGTTTAGCATGAAATTTCCTGATCCTTTGATAATGCATGTCGCCCTTTACTGAATCTTGTGCGATGAATACAGCGTGTAATCTTCAAGCATGAAGCTGCACTTAATTGAAGAAGAAGAAGAAAAAGAAAAAGAAGACGAAGAATAAGATTGCCGAGAAAGTATGAGATGATGATTTGCAAGCTTACCTACCTAAAAGAGATCATGACAGCTAGGTTGGTCGAGATGTCCAGCAGTAATCAACAGAGGTGAAACTTTTTAGGATGATCAGTTAACAAAACACACACACACACACACACACACACACACACACACACACACACACACACACACACACACACACACACTTTTAACTTGTTATGTGCTGGTGACTCCCATTATAATGAAGTCCTTGGAATGGGCAGTTTTCTTTTGTTATATCAAAGTTTTGTTGTAGCCAGACAATAACATATGTAGAGATATCCTAGCTATTAATACTAATTTTGGAATCTGACTTTATACACTGTGCTTTGTTGAAATGAGAGTTTTGTTGTAACCTCGTTTCTTATAATGGGAATGCACTGTATTCTTTATTCAAATTTTGTTCAATAATGTCAATATCACATCCACAATGAAACAAATGCACACACACACACACACACGCACACACACACAAACGGCAAATAGTAGTCCTCTCACTTTTATGCTGCTTGATCATATACAGACTGTAATTCGTACATGCATTGAGTTCATACAAATTCATGCCAAAAGCAAAAAAAAAAAAAAAAAAAAAAAAAACAACCAAAAAACACACATATTGAAAATTTCAATTCAAGTATATATGCAAAATTCATCCCAGTCTATTGTTACTCTGAAAGATATAACTTTATACTCCCATGTTTTCTTTTGTCTATTTCTTGTTTCTTTACTCTTTGGTAAATATTAAATTTAGTAATGTTTCATGAATAGTGCCTTTTGGAAAGTTGTCCACGGATGACATGCTGAAATATTTCCCAGGTGCTCAGTGAAAGTCCTGCTTTAGTTCAGAAACTCCCTGTGACATATGTGAATATTCATGTGCCCATGTGGAGATGAATCAATTCACTGAATATGAAAATTAGACCAGTCAGATGGTCATATCACTGTCAAAGAGAAAAAGAACATGATCTGTGAAAGAGAGAAAGAAAAAAAAAAGAAAAAAAGAAAAAAGAAAGAAAGAAAGAAAATGACAGCTTTTGATGTTTTTACTGTTTCCTTGACCTTCTTTGATTTTAGGTAAAAAGCTGTTAACATATTTTGAGCCCTTGACCTAAAAAGATATAGGTCCCTATATGTCACAACTTTCATTTCATTATCATATCTTCATACACACCATTCGATAAAAAATATGCACCATTCGATAAAAATATACAAACAACTGCATCATAACTTTCGCTGCATAATCACATCTTCGCAACATTTGATGAAAGCTCGACATACAAAATTGTACTTAGTACCAAAATATTATTACCGAGACGGGCCAGATACTGACTATCGTAACTTCTATATTTTCTCGATCGTAACTTCTATATTTTCTCGATGGTGCATATGAGAGCGCAACAGCTTGCTGCAAAAGGGCAGCTGGGGTCATGTAAACAAACTTACAGCTGACATCGTTTGCATGGTGATGACTACTTATAAATCGCCCACTTTTCAGTCTGTGTAAGCCATGGTATCTCACAATATACACGAGTTGTGCATGTAGATTGGGCATGCTTTTTCCGAAGGCTCACACCTTTTGGCTTGTTTAGCCAGGAGATTGGGCTAGACGACCACACAGACCACCGGTTTCGTGATGCTTGCTCTGTGCATCGGCTGCATGATAAACACACACCCGTACAAACAATGCGGAGGCTATCTACGGGTACACACAGCGCCAGCCAGCCATCCAGGATCCATCGCTTTATCGCGCATGCAGTGGATGTTGCATGCAGTTTACACAAGTGGTGGTTGCCTGCTGTCACAGCTGACGTGACCGAGAAGATCGACTCTTCAGCAGATGAAATCATTTTTGAACTTTCATCCGTCATTTAGTGTCAAGTTGTAGATCGACTGGCCACAGAACAGATGGTGATTTGATGAACTGCTGCTGGTAAGTTTACCCCGCCCCGTAAAATTGGCGTATTCATAAGCAACATCTTCACGAATCTAGTTATGTCGGGAGCTGGTAACTGGTGGGTGGGAGAAACGTTAGGACTGCTAGATAAAGTATTGAGTCATGCCTAAATATAAAATCCGGACGATGAGAGGTTTCCATGGTATTACTTCGTATTTCCCATAATCAACTGGCATCATCTGGATTTGGGGGGGGGGGGGGGTAGTCAAACTGTTTTGATGTTTGTGAAAATCTAGAATCTGGCGCTGGCTCAACTTATGCCATGGCTAAGATTAGAAATTAAGAAGACTCCATGACATGGACATGGTTGAGATTCAACAGTGTCGGTGAGAATTCTTCCAGATAAAATGTGACTCTAAGTACCGGTACTAAAGGAGTTAAAAGTGAAGAGTTCAACTCTGAAACTGTGGGTAGAACTAGCCAAAAAGGTTTTAGAGCTCCTTCATCTGCCATTTCCCAAAATGACCCCCCCCCCCCACAAGTTTAAACGTGTTCTATTTGAAGACCCTTTCTTCTCATCCCTCTTCTGAAAGTCCACCCTCTACGCAAACTCCAGTTAAGACTCAAGAGATGTTTGGGAGGTCTACTCATCCGAAACAGAAAGATCCGTCTGTCCAGAGCTAGAGGGTGGAGGAGTCTTTCATTTTTTGACATTATCGGCTCTCCTCGGTAGATAGACCGACGGAATCGAGTCCCGTACATCGCTGTAGTGAGACCCTTATTAGTCTTAACCACTACTGTTCCTTTGGAGAATTGGGTTATGTACCTCATCCTTCTCAATTGCATCTAATTCATAGCCCTAGCTTGGCAAATTTAAATTTGTATAGTAAAATTAACATTTCATGAATACAATGCGCTCACCAGTTGTTTGCAGCAAATATGTTACCCGCTACAACAAAAGGATCCTAAAGTCACTGATGGCTGAGCCGAGAAAATCGAGTTTGAAGTCAAATCATCAAAATTGTTAATCAATCAAAACTATAGGTTTTCTGAAGTTTTGCATAATTTAGTAGTCCAATGTATCATCTATCATCTGCCGAAATTTCGAAGCTAGATGGCCAAAGGAAAGGCAAGAAAATAGCGTTTTTCTGGGCCATGATTTTCCGACTTTCAACAAAACAGAAACGTGTCTGAAGATTTTGATTTGGAACTGCAGCTAGGCTCCGCCCCTAGCAACGAGGGAGTGATCTTATTGGTCAGTGTGTGGCATCCTGGTTACTGATTGGTCTTGTGTAGACCGCTGGCGCTAAGCTTGAATGAACATCGTAGAGGTTGCTAAGAGCATACCTTCTACTGTTTAAAGCGGTGAAAACTGTCTTGCCTCCCCTTGATCATAATAGCGTCAGAAGAAAAACTTTGAAGGCGTTTTTCTCCAAACGCTGATTTCCTAAACCACTCGATATGCGCTAATAAAATCATTGATATCTCCGCAACAGAGTACTTTCATGAGTCATGTTATATATGAAATTAAAGTGGAAGAGCAAGGGAATAATATCATGTCATTTTCAGAAGATTGTCCTCCCCCTACTTTCGGATCCTTTTCTTGTAGCGGGTCACATATTAAAGACTTGAGTGGCATTTTCATGGTAAAGGACACAGCGCCCAGCTCGTCGACTCGCTAATAAATACATTTTGTATACCCGGTATCCATACACCAACAGACGATAATAACGAAAGGTATAGGCCCTCTTGTGCATGCATTGCGTACACTTCTGTACTCTTTGGGGATAACTGAGCGTGGCCAAATCGGTTTCCATGCTAGAGCATCCCTCGCGCAAATTTGAAACCCGCTAACATACATGGTGATAAACAAAGGATATTGCGCAGGCACTGTATGTGCATGTGCACTTCTATGCATTTTGGTGACAACTGATCACTGGCGAATCTGTTACTGTGCTAAAGTATCTCCCTACAGTAACCTGTAGGACAACCTTCGGTCTGTATAGGAGGGGATCTGTGAAGCCAGACGCAGTCTCCGCAGAACATATCCCTGACGTCCAGATACAGACTTATCTTTTGATCGAACTCATCCGAGATCCAAGAGCACTATTATATATTGCCACTTTGCCTACTATCAGATGCTCTACTGCCCAGTTGTACAGCTAAACTCATTTGGTCTACTATCAATTTTGTCTGATGCCTGTTGGTTGTAGAAAAACAGCTGAATACCCACTTTCCCATTCATTTTATGATCCCAAACTTATGACTAATGTAGAAGAGGAATAGGTTTTTCAGAAAATACAGAAAACTCAAAATTCACCCTTTTTGAGTGCTGTTGTGAAATCAAAGGGTGCGACTTTTTGTTGGTTTTATGATGCGTGGTCACATTTTATTTTTGTCTCGCCCACTGGAGGTGAAGGCGAGACTAAGGGATCCAAATGTCGTCCGTCTGTCGTCCGTCCGTCCGTCGTCCGTCGTCAGTCCGTCCGTCGTCCGTCACAAATGTTAAAGTTTACCTGCAAGACTCTCTTATGATGCATAACTTGGCAACTGTTACAGCAATGGCAGCCAAACTTGGGTGATAGAAGCACTAGGGGTATCTTCATGTTATGGTGTTGTCGGAGGTCATGTGATGATGTCAAAGGTCATTTGAGGGCATATATTAAAGAGTATGTGCAAGACTCTCTTTTCTATGTTAAAGTTTACCTGCAAGACTCTCTTTTGACAAATAACTTCACATAAGTTGCTTGGATTACAACCTAACTTGGGTCATAGGGTGCGTTCGAGCGCTCTAAAGCGAACCAAAGCGAACTGAACTAAAGCGTACCGTACCGTACCATGCCAATTTTGGAGCGTTCGAGCGCTCTGTGGAGAAAGCGTACTCACGAGAAAGGTCACGCTTGTTTGTAGCAAGAATGTCATTCACCCCTGGCGCTTGAACTACTTATAGCTGTCCAGAACAAAGAGAATGATGTTTTTGCATTGTGACGTATGCGCATGATACGCGCATGCTTTACAACGAACTTTTGGTATGCTTTGGTACGCTTTTGGAGCACATCGGGAAGTGGTCCACTTTTGGCTCGGTACAGTAAGGTACGGTACACTTTAGGAGCGTTCGAATGCTCCTCTGGCACGGGTACGGTACGGTACAGTTCGCTTTAGGAGAGCGCTCGAACGCACCCATGGATGCACTGGGGGTACCTTCATGTTATGGTGCCGTTGGAGGTCACAGGATAAGGTCAAAGGTCATTTGAGGTCATACATTTAAAGTTTACTTGCAAGACTCTCTTATCACACGTAACTCGACACATGTTGATACAATGGCAATCAAACTTGGGTGATGGATGCACTGGGGGTACTGTCATGTTATGGTGCCGTAAGAGGTCACATGATAAGGTCAAAGGTCATTTGAGGTCATACGTTAAAGTTTACTTGCAAGACTCTCTTATCACACGTAACTCAGCACATGTTGCTACAATGGCAATCAAACTTGGGTGATGGTAGATGTCTCTTGGGAAGTTGAAGGTAACCACAAGGTCAAAGGTCACAGACGGCGCAACGAACTTTTAGGGCCCAATGTTAAGTTTTTAGGGCGCATTTCGTTTATGGCTCATAACTTTTGATCCCTTTGTCCGTTTGTGACCAAACTTGGATGGAAGATGTCCCTTGGGGAGGTAAAGGTCGTCACATGGACAAAGCTCACAGACAGGGGTCAACAAACTTTTAGGGCCCAATGTTATGTTTTTAGGGCGCGTTTTGATTGTGGCTCATAACTTTTGATCCCTATGTCCGTCTGTGACCAAACTTGGATGATAGATGTCCCTTGGGGAGTTAAAGGTCATCACAAGGTCAAAGGTCACAGAAAGGGGTCAACAAATTTTTAGGGCCCAATGTTATGTTTTTATGGCACGTTTCGATTATGGCTCATTACTTTTGATCCCTTTGTCCGTTTGTGTCCAAACTTGGATAGTAAATGTCCCTTGGGGTGTTGAAGGTCACCACAAGGTCAAAGGTCATAAGCAGGTCAATCAACTTCTGGGAGTTATAAAAAATATTAATTCCTTGTACGCGAATGGGCGAGACACAATTTGGCACTTGCCTTGTTTCTGTACACATCTCCACTTTCCATGATAAAAAGAAGAAAAAATTTGTTAATGCATTTTGACAAAAATCAAGTTCATAAATGTGCAGCGACCCACTGAAGCACGGTCACCAGCAGGTTCACTAAAATGCTACCGCACCTGTGGGCCTGATCCAACTCGAATTTTCTGTGCTTTTTTCTGTGGCTGTTGCTTCTCCACGCACAAATCAGCCCATGAAAACTGAGGTCTGACGTAAAATAAAATCAAAAATCTAAAAATCTAAAAATCTAAAAATAAAATCAGTTCCTAACCTGATTTTGTGCATATATTAATATTCCTCACTGATAGAGTACCGTAGGTGGGTACTGAAATTTTTCTGCAAACTAATCACTTTGTAGGTATTGTGGTTTTACTTTCTTTGTGAATTCCGCTGTCTACCAGCCTTGGGGCACTTTTTGTGGAAGTGCAGACAGCGTGTTGTGAGATATTCAGAGTGAGCTTGCGCACGCATGGGAGGATAGTTCATGGTTTGCATGCTCTTCATTGTGCATCTTTTGGGAAATACTCAGATATGTCAATATTCACCTTGTTTATAGTTCATACTACATTGTAAGTGAAATAAAGTACTGTATAATGGTGAATACATAAAACACTAACACATAGAATAGCAGAAAAACCTAATTGAGCCATGTATCAGTCATTTTTTATGCATTTTTTAAATCTGTACTCTATCATTATGTGATATTGATATCGATCACTGTAACTGGATGGTTTTCAGCAATGCCGCATTCTCAGCACACTGGCGTACCTTTCACGCTCAACAACCACACGATGACACTTTGAAGAACTCCAAAGCAGACAGTGATGTACAATGTACAAAGATGGTCGTTTATTGTCTTGTAAATGAAGTTCACAAGTCTTCCGGTGCGGTGTAAGAGAGTGGGTATCTCCCACTCAATGAGTGACCAATGAATACATGAATGCTCGAATCAACTAACTTCAAAGAACAAGATCATTCTATCTATAATGATTCTGAGGGTGCAGCACATGGTGCTATGGAAAATTTTGTCTACCACCACCTAGCAACACCTAGCAACAACATAATGAATATAATAGCATTTACATGCTCCACCCCTTAATAATTTATGCAAACCATCATCCAATCAGTTGTCGGTTACATGGCAGTAGGCCATGATCATGCCTGTTCAAAAGTGACCATCAGGCTGACCACTAGACTACACTCTACTTTGTCTTAGTGACTGTCCACTACCACCTGGCTGGTCATGATGGAAAATCCCATAGATGAGTTAAATGTGTGGTGTTTCTCCCTCCTCTCCGGGACTAGCATCCTCCCCAAAACTTTCCATAAGTTTCCCCAGACTCAACATTTCTTACATATTTATTTGTAACAGTTTGTACTGGGGAAACAGCCGAAACTTTCCACAAATTTCCGAAGACTCAACATTTTCTTTGTATTTCTTTACACTGTATATAATGGTTTGCGAACTCAACATTTTCTTTGTACGATCTCTTTATATTATGGTTTGCAAAGGGGAAGACAGTTTTCTGCTGAATGATCACCTTTTATACCATAGAGCCAATATGGCGGCTGCAGTATTGATGCACTAACTATGCTGTACAATTAAATGTCATCCTTTCAAATGGCCGATATTCAGTATCATCAATTTGTAGTGAATGTGTGACACTGGATTGATCCACTTGCTCTGTCACAATCACTCAATATGTCTGTACAAAGTACTAAACCTCATTCACTGACTGCTACTAAAGAAGCTTCTACAGTCTTGTGTTGCAGTACTGTATATGATCATGGAGAATCTGTGAAGAAACAATTTATTAAGGTGCTGTACCTTTACTTCTGCTTGTCAATAGCTGTTGTGGTTCTGTGGATAAGACTATCAACTGTCACTCACAAGAGTCACGACGGGAAGGTCCACCTCCCTGCTCACAAAGTCCCTGATCCAAAGCCCATGGCTGCAATGGCTTTGCCGCTTGGCAAAGCACTTTTAAATCTAATATCTTATTGTCATCAGACCCATGGTTACTTGCTTCATACGTATGTAAGCATTCATACATGTACCTGTAGCTTCCTTAATGGTCACGGAAACAAAAGTGAGTCAAATCAAATCAAATCAAATTATATTGAAAGACAGCATTTCTGTTACTGGAGACAATATTTCTGAGATTGTGATTTTGCCAGTCACCAGCATATTAGCTAAAGTTGTATAAATTATGAATGTTGCATTATTCAAATTACATGTATGTATATGTGATTAAAGGGGCATTCCGGACGATTTTCATAATTTCACATCATGTAGTACATAAATCAACAGCTTCATGTATAGATTTGTAGAATTTATTGTGGTTCTTGAGCAGAGAAACAGTACTTTCAAAAACCTTAAACAAATTACACTGAACAAAGATGATGACATAGGAGCCTCACATATCTCAGAAATGTAGCAGTGTCATTCCATTACAATACCGCATGCTTGCAAGCTCACCTGTGTGTAATCTATGCATGCCTTCTTCTTTTGTGCTGCTTCCTTGAGCCACATCTCATGCATTCTTATGGTGAGGCTGCCA
This sequence comes from Diadema setosum, assembly GCF_964275005.1. Lineage (NCBI taxonomy): Eukaryota > Metazoa > Echinodermata > Echinoidea > Diadematoida > Diadematidae > Diadema > Diadema setosum. Next base: position 30,673,831 of record NC_092703.1, on the reverse strand, counting down.
TGTCATCATCCTTGTTCATTGCAATTTGTTATAAACTTCGAAAACATTCTTATTTTTCATCCCAGTCAAGTCCTGAAACTCTGTACCCAGTATAAGTAATTTACATATGTTCAAATGTAAAAATTTGAAAATCATCCGGAGGTCTCCTTTAACACATGTACGTACAGTCTATACAAACTTATGCATTTTGTGTGACTCAGTATGAGAATGTACACATGTCAACTCCTGTTCAAATGCAGAAATACTACATTTAAACTGCAAATAGTAAAACACATTTTGCCTTACAAAGAGTTTTCTCATACACTTTATATGTGATGTTGTACTGATTTATTTAAAAAAATAATCAGAAATTCCTATGTGATGTTTGTTTTCCCATGCCTCACAAATAAGTAAAGACACACACACACACACACACACACACACACACACAAGCAGCATGGATTTTGAACCACCACAAACAGTAACAATTTGAGGCATTTGTTTTTTAATCAGAATAAGTCAGAATATTATTTGAAGTATGCACCAGATAGAATGATTCACAGCTTAAAAATGCAAACATCTCACACTTAACTGCTCTCTGAACTTGGCATGTCTCTATGGATCTATTGTACACCAGAATGCTGTAATAATGTGTGTACCTGTGTGTATTCATCCCCCTTTCTTTTGTGATAGACCTAACAATGCTGCAGTACCGGTAATCATTGCTATACCTCACAGTGTGTTAGCTACAACGTAGAATAGACCACATTGCCAAGGACGTTGGACAGTGTGTACAATGCTATGTGGTTTTCTCTGCCAATCATCACTACACAAAGAGTTAAAAGGGAGATTGGATTGCAAGGGAATGAATTGTTAGCCTTGATGCATGGACAGCATCTGTAGAGGGAAGCGAACTAATATTTGTCCTTTTTTAAACGAGTAAACAAAGTGGTTAGCAAATTACAGTCCTGTACGTGCAAGGAATGTTTGATTAAGGGAGTATGCTGCAGTGACCCTGTCAGATCACCACTAAAGAAAGAGAAGAAAAAAATAAGTCTTCATCTACTATAGATTATAAAGCAAGGCATGCATGCACGTGTACAAATAACATGTAAATCTGGTTGCTCTGTGTGGCTTTGAATGCCCATAGTACAGTAGATGAAGATGGAACACTACTTCAATTTACAATATACCTACAATACTGTAGGTGCATACTGTACACAGTGTATACTGTGATCTTATACTGGTGTGAAGATTGGTAGAGGAGGTACAATATGGATGTGAACCACCTAGTTTTCCACAAGAGATAAACAGATACCATGCAGATAGAGGGAGAGAGAGAGAGAGAGTGAGAAAGAGAGAGAGGGAGAGAGAGTGAGGGATAGAGACTCCCTAATTGAAGTTATGTTGTCATCAGCAGAAACATGAAGTGTGAATATTTCCTGTTGTATTCAAATGCTAATTTATGTACTGTACACACATACATGTGGACAGGAAAATCAAGATCTAGTGAATGGCAATATATGAGATTGCATCAGTGTGTTTACACTCTAATACAGAAATCTAGGGTACTTTGGTTGGACTGCATTTTGAGAGACTGTGAGTATATCTGAGGTAGATGTAGACTTACTGTTTGTGGAACGTTGAATTGATCACTTTCATTCAAATAGATCTATATCATACATTGTAGGTTTTGCTGCAGTTTAATATTCCTGCTAAAGCAGCATAGATTGAAACATCATATTGTATTAGTTTTCCAGTTGATAATGAATTAAACTTGCGACCAAATTGTTATGAATATAGATGTTAGGAATGAATACAAATCATTAAAGATTATAAATGTTTCAATGATACATTGTTCATTTTAATGAATTACAAGAAAATGTCACTTCCCACCAGAAAATTTTCCCTTTAAGATGGTGTACACGTGAACATTGTCTGAGGCAATCATTCAGACTGATGCAGTTAACCCGTTCCTTCCGCAATTCTTTGAGTGTCTTAAATGCTCCCAAACGAGATTCTTTTTTGCCCGTCGACAGAGAATGGACAGGTTGGTAATCCACCTGAGTGAAAGCAGTCAGGCGGTGCATGTATTCCCTTTCCACGGTCAACTACATGTGCCAGTGAACAATGAAAACATTGATTGAGTGCAAGGTATGAATAGAGCGTGCGCTGATGGGCTCACAGACTCTTTTGTTCTACAAAAAATGGGCACTTGAATGGGATGACTTGGGGTCAGCAAACACAAAAATCTACTCGAGCTCAACTTCGATTGCTATGTACATGTTCATACGAGTTTTATAGCAAAGCAGGCGCAAACTAAAAAAAAAAAGGAAATGCTGTGATATACACATTTTTCCAAAAGAAAGAGAACATATGGTGATAGAATGAACTCTTATCTTTTTATCAAACCCATTTTACTGGGCATTACAACACAAAGAAACATGAATTTAGGCCCCCGAAAGTAGACACTCTTATCTTCATCTTGGGAACCTGGTATATGTATACCAGGTTCCCGTATATCAGTTGCTCCCATGGGAACCTGGTATACCAGGTTCCCATAAGGAACGGGTTAATTTTGTTCAGGAAGTATTGCTTCAAGTTAAAATGACTGCTCTGTACATAATGTATTTCATGAGCTCTCTGCATAAGATAGCGGCAGCTTGATACCATTTTGACATTTCTTTTTTCAACTCAAATGAATTTATTAGGAATTTTCTGCATTGAATATTATATATATATTTATTATTACAAATGAAAAATACAGTCATTTCTTTTTATTTTCAAGACAATAAGACATACAGTGTGTACATCTGAACATAATTGAGATATACGTGTACAGATTGAAGAAAATAATAAAAGAGAACACGTTAATTGGGAACCTCTCAGGATATAGTGAATCAAATGATCTGACTGAATTATGGCACATGTATTGGGAGTGTGAATGCAGAAGACTGTTGTCAAGTAAGCATATCTTCAAGATAAGACAGCCTTAAAAAGAGAAGAAAAAAGAAAATGGGCGAAACATACATCATGTATATCAAAAGCAAAGGAAAATTTTGATACAATTTGATACAAAATTTTGATACAATATTGACAATTTTGACCAAAGTTCAAATTTATAATATGTGTGAGTCGGCATGCATAAGAAATTACCTGCCATCAGATATTGCGCCATGTTTACAAAAACAGCTGATTATTCAATGTTACATGTCAACCCACATGCACAAAGTGTATTGGTAATATTCCAGTGTTTGAGAATTTGAGGAGTTGCAAGTACTCAAAGCATTGGGTTGGTGTTACACCAAGAAATACAAAGCGCTTGAAATGTGAGAAGTGGTGAAGTGGTCCATGAAAGAAAATGAGTTTAATAGCCATACAGTGCATGTAATTTGTATCACGTTGCAGCGCAATTTCTCTAGCCTCGATCAGGAAACTGACATGACTGCGTGAGTGACATTTAACATGAAAAGTTAAATTGAATGAAGGTCATTCACGTGGAAAGATCTAAATAGATTTATTTTGTTGGCTAGCCAGACAGACTTGAGAGATAGCAGAAGAGGAGAGGACAGAGAATTTGATGTGTGTTATTGAAGGTTGGTTCTTGCAGCATGGTGAGATGGTATCTTATATAAATATACACATGCTTGAGTTTTGTCATTTATTTTTAGTTTCTTCCTATTATTTGAAAAGCCATACGTGCAGAATTCACTTCCTTTTAGAACTCAGCACAAGTACACAAGGTGTACCAAGCAGCCACCAACAAATAATATATTTCAATAAGAGATCTGAATAATATTGATTTTCAGAATATTCATTACACGTGTCATGTTCACGTTTAAATGCTGTCAGCATGTCATCTTTCCTCTACTCTCGTTTAAATGCACTTGGCCGGCACACAGTCTATGTGTGTGTGCCAATGTGTAAAGTGCAATTTGCACGGCAAACGTTTCAGATGGCACACGACACTGCCCCAATGTTTGGTTATGTAAGGTGACGTACGTCTGTGTTTTCAGTGGATGCTGTTTGTTTAGAAGTTTGATTGACTAGGAAAGAGAGGAGATAATTGCTTGTATGCCATCTCTTGGGAAGGGTGTTCATTTTTAATGGGCTGAACCCTTGGTACCAACATGTACGGGATTCAGTGTGCAGTAATTCATTTGAAGATCTTGGTCTCTCTCTCTCTCTCATGACAGGTTTTATTAAAAAATCATCTAGCTGGACCTGTCGCACGGAATATTTCGTTACAAAATTGGTCATTTCGTCGACAAAATGACCGTCTCGTTAACAAAATTATCATTTCGTGGACGAAATGTTCATTTAGTTACAAAATGTCATTTCGTTACACAATAATCATTTCATCGACGAAATGACTGATTTCATAACGACATATTCCATGCGACACTTGGCGCTCCCATGGTTTTTGTCCATGGTTTAAACCATGGTTTCATTTATACCACCTTTGTGAATTCGGGCCCACATGTCTGGAGGTGACATCACAAATTTAGCGAAAGAGCATCACAAGAAGTGTACCAAATCATGTGTTATGACAATGGATATAAGGAATATGAAATAAAAGCATACATACTGTACGGCAGTTGTGATGTGCTTTTAAAGCTTCATGTATTGCATACAGTCAACCTTGAATGTAGCACGCTTCACCTGTTCAGATTATCTTCAGGAAAAGTTTCGATTGCCCTGGTAGTGTTTGTGAGAAATTTGGCAATCCTTGAGATTGGCACTGTACGGATCAGCTGCATTTTGATATGAGTTCTGGTTAGACACAAATTGAAATCTTGCAGTTACAGCAACCAAATATTAACAGACATCTGCTTTCTCAATCCCTTATCACCTGAGGATGAGTTACAGTAGAAGGCATTTAAAGGGAAAGTTCATCCTGATACTACATTGTATGAAAACAGACAAATTAGAGAAGTAGATTGCTGAAAATTTTGAGAAAAATCAGACACATTGAGACTCGCCAAAATATGTAAGAAAACAACTGAAAAACTAACTCTATGTCAATCGTGAATACACTCCTTTTTTGTTCCAAGAATTAGGGTTGGAATTTTTTTTTTTTTTTTGTAGTCTGAATAAATTCTCTGGAAATCTATAGTATTGCTTCCCCTTTACATCATAGGGATGTTTCCAGTTCTATTTTTCTGAGGAAAGATCTGAATTTACATGTACAATGTACATTGTACCAACCTCTACAATGTACCAGTAGATGAAAGGAATCTAATTTTCAAGGTTGCAAAAGGGACACACAAACTTTAAAAGGAAGACAAAATATGTGTAGTCACACAATCTGTCTTCCATACTTACTGAACCTTTGAGACACCCACAGTGTGTCAAAAAGCTGATCATGAATGTCAAATGTCGTCGTGTAAATAGTGCTTTCTAGACATATCGGTATTGAGACACCACCTCCACTTCTACCACATCCCGTTGGGCATTTGTGTGAGTTTTTTTCATCTGTAGAGCCCTACATGAAAAGAATAAGACTACAATTGAATGTTTTACCTATATTGTCTTTTTTAAACCCCTTCATACAAGGTACATACATGTACAGTATGTATGTTAATGACTAATTGTATCATAATTTTATGTGGTGCATTTGAGACCAGCCAGAAATTATGTTATACTGTACATGTGCTGTACTTATATTTACAGTATAATGTTTATATCTCTTTTGAAGTGTATGCTGGATATGTTTAGCTCTATACCTTAGTCAGACTTGCCATCTACAAGCTGTAGCTTCTATTGCCCAATTACAGTAAAATCAGAAATATTAAAGGCACGAAGTTTTCACAAAATGCCACTGGCATATTAATTCATATCTATGAAAAATGTAAACAAGAACTGTTGTGTGCATTTTGTTTTTTGTGAATCTTGGCTGCTTACGAAATTGGCGAAAATTTGTTGTATTACAGTAACAGTTCCGGTGGTTGCACAATACTGAGGCACTAGAGAAGCCACCAAAGTTCTTCTACTGGTAATTTATGTCCAATTTTAACCCAAAATCACCGTGATTCTTGACTTCATGAACTGGAAATATTCAGCTTTAGGCCCTACTCTTTCTGCAGACGGCGTAAGCCACAAACTATGACCAAAATGTGATAGTTGCAATTGAAAATTGTGAGCAGTTGTCAATTTGTAGTCGTAATGCAGTTTTCCTACCTACTTACAGTGTACGCTTGTAGTTGTGGACCTTGTCCTGAGGCAAGTCATTTGATGCCCCTTTCAGGTGATGGTGTTGTAATCATAGCTTTGCCACATTATTTTGGATGTTTTTCCCCCACCACTCTTTGTGAAATTTGACACTCCATGCCTCCATCGTGCTTATTTCATAATCTCTCCTCAAGGGATATTGAAGCTGCTTCCTCTCTAACTTGACCCTGTCTCTTAAAGCCGTTTCTGCTATGTCGGTCTTACTATCCACATGAGTATATTATCCACACACCCTCCTACAACATACACACACACACACACACACACACACACACTGCAGCTGATGAAGAAACCGTCTGTATACATTTTCATATTTGCTCTATCATAGTTTTCATATACAACTGTATTGTACAAGTGCAGAGTTTCATACAGTATAATAAATGTCAATGAAACAAGAGTATGATGCTGTGTGGTATTCCCATTTGTGGTTCATTGTTTATTTTAAATGGTTATTGGTTCTGTTTTGGGTTTTTTGTTGTTGTTTTTGGGGGGCAAATTTCTGAAACTGATTGTGCAGGGAGTGAAAATAGAATTAAAGTGAAAACTGACCTACCTGTAATTTAAGAAATTTTGATTGTTGGAATCATTGATAAAGTAATTTGCATTGTAACATATCATCCTAGGGGCAGTTTATGATATCAAGCATTGTTTCAATAACATTTACATTCATATCAAATGATCATAAATACATTATAGTTGTCGTGTTGTCCCATCGTTCATGACTTATCTCCTATTTTTGTTTCTTCATGTCTCCACTTGTAGCATGCTTGGAGAAAGGTGGTAAATGTACATGTACGTACATGCATCTATACACATGGAACCAATTAGCAGTGACCACAGACTGTCAACCATCCTGGGTTCATCATCAGCGTCACATGACCGGGCCTGCATCTATCTGGAGATTTCATCTCAGTGACACCACATATTCGTGCCGAGAAAAGAGGGGCGGAGACCAGAAAACAACAGAAAAAATAGAGCTCATTGTGCTGGCTCTAAGATACCTGTAGCATCCTTAATTGGCTGTGCCATCCTACAGGTGCCTGCTTGCGGGATCCTGGATAATTCCCTGAGATCATCGCAGATTCCCAGCATCTCGCCGAGAGAACAGTAGTGTGATAACACCTGTGGAGGAAGAGAAAGGTGGCGCATAGAGCAAACCGTGAGATGGTGGCTCGTTGAAATCCTCTGCTCTGGTGAAAGCATTTTTACTGTGACTAAGGATAATGCGCTTCAAGAGATCAAATGATTTACAATTTCAGTGAGCTGATGTCAGCACCCCACAATAACCTTGTCCTGCAGAACTACAAGGAACATCCTATATTCACACATAATTCTGTGCACCTTCTCCTGCAACTGGACACTGAAGCAATATAATGCCTTGTCCTACATTTTGAATGTGTGGGCAGACAGCTTAGTAATTGTTACACCAAGTTCGTCAGTTGTGGGCACGTGTGCAGTGATTACGGCGAGAAGCCATTGATGGCACAGCATTTTTGCAAGTTTCATTAAGGAGAGGCTTTTGTAGAGATCATAAGAAACAGGAACTTTTTTGAAAACAAGTGAAGATGAACAGGTTTTACATGTAGCTTGAATCATTTTCAACGTGATGAGTAAACTATAATGTAATGGCTTGTTAGAAGTAAAGAATAGACACACACATGTGTATGCCCTGTTGTATTTCATCATGCATTCCAAGACATGTATGATATGCTGTCCAACCAAATATAGCCATCACTATGAATTTTGCCAACACCACCAAAAAATGACCTGCTGAATGCTTTGGCTTTCTTTCTATGTGTTACAGCTAGTTGTAGGATGCAAGTTTAGAGACGGAGAGAAAATAAAGAGACCAGTTTGTGTAGTGCATGGCAACATAATGTACTGACATATCATTAACCAGTAAAATACGGAGGCAGAGTCAAAATATGTTGCCCATTTTTAATATGCATCACTTTGGAGAGCCAGCATGTATTTGTTGTTGTTCTCAAAACTTTCTTCTCAAAAAATATATCCTGCAGATTTTTGCTTTTTAGTGTTACACAAGGAATGCTGAAGACAAGCACATGTTTTTCTCTCCTCAGAAGGAAAAAAAAAAAAGAAAGCCTTTCACTGGAAAAAATAATGGAATATTGTCAAACTTGTTTACAACCATAAATTGTCCTTGTTACATCACACCCAACAAATGATAATTTCCCCTGTACCTGACTAACTCTAGTCTAATGCACAAGCTGCTGTTGTTGGGTTTGTTTGTTTGTTTTTTTGGTGGTTGTTTTTCAATGTCACATTATACTCAGTGATGTGTTGACGCTAATTAGCAAGCGTTATTGCACATGCCTTTGTATGATGTTACATTGGGTTTTTTTACATTGGAGTCATTCCAGATAATTAGACCCTTTTCTTTTCCTTTTTTTTTTTCTTTTGCTTTCTAAGCAACTCTGAGCTTCATCCTCTCTGTAGCAAATTAGAGAGCAGGAAAAGTAAAAAGCAAATGGCACACGATTAGGCAACGCCTGGTTAGTCCTTGTCATTAAGAGTGGGCTAGATTTTCACTTCAGCCAAATAAGTGTTGTGTTTTTTTACTGCAGATATGTAAAATCTTTAATACGGTAAACAGGCAATCAGATGTGTCCATTGTGTTTGGCAAATTGATGAAAATCTATTGTGCACCAACCTTGGTATCATGGGGAAGAGAGAATCATGCCACAATGTCTTATTGAAAAACAACTCTGATATTTTCCAACCTATAGAAATTGTTATTGCTGTTGTTGTCGTAGGAAGGTATACATCATGCAACGTCAAATAGACTGAGGTTTTGCCTGCTCTAACACTATAAATTTTTTTGTGTGCTCCTGTATCATTTCATCAAACTATACATAGAATTGGTTTATGTAATTCACAAATGCCTTCTTGTGCTAAGCACCTCGGTCCGCCATTTAGGTTAGCTGAGGCGGTATTGATTTAGGGCCAATCCAGGTGTATGCCAGAATTCAGAGCTAAATATGAGCAAAAACATAGCTTGTCAACTCAGCATTTGTACAGTATTGATTGTGTCAGTACTGGCATACTGTGCAGTGATATTTTCAGCGAGATATATAGCACAGAGTTAGTAACAGCACAGGTTTGTAACAGCGACGCACAAAGTGCTGAGGAGGTTGTGCAAGAAGAAGGTGCATGTAAAATACATGTGTGAAAGATGACTAGAGTCTGAGGACAGGCCCATGAGCACTGTGCGTTATGCAAGTGAAGAGCACTTGAGTCATGATGGGCTGTGCCATGATCTCGTTATCTTTGTTGATTTGTCGCAGAGGAGTGTGGAAGTGTTCATGAAGGGTTTTTACTTGATGCAGACACTGGGCTGTGCGCATCCTACCTTGCCCACTCGTGATCAAGATGTCTGCTGAGAAAGTCGTGCAGTTTTCATCATAGTTTTCAAACAAATCAAGGGAGATGCCCACTCTTACATCACCAGCAGCACCGAGGAGGATCCTCTGCTTTATTTGACGTCTCCGATGCTGAAGCGTACGTTTGTGCAATGTGACACCACGTAATGACGCTGATTACAACTCAAGTGATAATGCTGCAACTCCCATGCAACTCAAGATAAGTGATGTACACCAGGGTAGAGCCTAACACTGCCGTGTTTTGCCAGATGAATTGGTGTGAAGCCATGTAGTTCTTGCCGCTGCGTCCAATGATTGCAAAGGAATGAGCCAGATTTGCGACAGCCTATTCCCTGGTGAGAGCCCTGTCGGAAGATCAGTTCCGCTGCATGCCATGGAAATGAGCACACATTCAACCACGTTTGCGATATCACTGATGACGAGGGGCACATTTGAAGTAGCGGAGGAGTGGAGGATGTCTGTTAGCAATGTGTCCAATCAGACATCACCCTCAGACCATCCTCCTATGGGACTGGGGGCAGTGGTGCCACTGGGCATTTTGATGGTAACCATGATCTTCTTTGCAGTGCTGGGTAACAGCATTGTGTGCCTAATCGTCTACCAGAAGCCGGCCATGAGATCTGCCATCAACCTGCTCCTGGCAAACCTGGCCTTCGCAGACATCATGGTCGCCGTCACATGCATGCCCTTCACTTTCATCTCGCTGATTAATGGCGAATGGATATTCGAGAACGTCATGTGTAAGATCACCGCCCTCCTCTACTTTTTCTTTGTCATCGAGTCCACGCTTATTCTTGCCACGATATCTGTGGACCGCTACTTTATCATCGTCCACCGCAAGGACAAACTGAACCCCAATCGGGCAAAGGTCCTAATCCTCCTTTCCTGGTTGTGCAGCTTTTTGGTGGCCTTTCCGCCTATCGTCGGGTGGGGGCAGTTCGCCTATCCGAAAGGTCCTGGACCTCCGCAGTGCTGGATTGAAACTGACGGACCAGCTGATAAGGTGTACTACATATTCCTAATGCTGGCGGTGTTCTTCATTCCATTTACCGCCATGCTCTTCTCATACTTCTTCATCCTCAACACCGTCAGGCGGAACTCGCTGCGGATTCAGAATCACCCGGAGTCGCTGAGCATTAGCCAGGCCACGAAGCTGGGGCTCGCTGGACTTCATAGACCCTCACGTGTCAATGTGGACATGAGTTTTAAGACGCGAGCCTTCACCACTATACTGTTGTTATTTATTGTGTTTGTCATATGTTGGGCGCCCTACGCCATCAGTGGACTTGTGTACCACTTTTCTGAGAACAAAGGAACTGTCGTCATGCACACGATTATCCTCTGGCTGACGTACCTGAACTCTGCGTTCAATCCTATTATATACTGCTGGCGCATCAAAAAGTTTCGCGAGGCATGCCGTGAGCTCGCGCCGAAGACGTTCAAACTCTTGCCGCATTTACCTGGCCGGACCAGGCGCCGAATACGGCCAAGTGCAATGTACGAGTGTAATCAACAGTCGTCAGTTTGACCAAAAGCAGTGACTGAAAGTGTACTTGTGTACGTGTTAAGTATTAATGTTCCACGAGGCACAATGATCTAAATCCAATACCAAAGTAGGTAGTCTAGTTTTTAAGCTGGAAAGTTTGATGTCTGTCAATGATATAGTTTGTGTAGATGTGCTTTAATCGAAGTCAGAATGCAACTGTTAGTTTTCTAGAAGTGTACCCATGTGCAGTGTGCTCAAATGTAATTGCAACTCATAGACAAGAAATATTTTCAACCTCTCTTACTCACATAAGTGCGTGCCAATCAAGTTAATGTTATTCAGCCTTGTTATGTCTTGCAAATTTGCAAGAGTGATTTGGTATAGATCTATGTTAGATTAGCACCCGTACATATAAACATATATAAATGTCTGGAATACGAAGACTCCATTCTAAAGCTAAGTTGGCCCAAAGATGAAAACAAGTATGCAATTGAATGAAGTTTTAATTATTGGGTCATATTAAATCCTGTGTGCTACCTTTGAACAAGGGACACAAGCTACCTTGCATGTACGTACAATTTTGTACAATGTTCACTTCCAGATTCTATTGTAACAGTGTACAGGTGCACACCCAAGCTTCTGTGTTAACACCTTTATACACTATCTACAGTACTGTACATACTATTTCATGCTGACAGAGCTGTGTGCAAATTGTTTAAATGTTCAGAACACCAATATTGAGTGTATTTTGTGAAGTAATGTTGTGGTTCTATGACCAACAGTCATGTACATGTAAATCACAAGGTTCCCTGTTCAAACCTCATCAATGTGGTGTACTGAGATTAGCAAGTAGCACCATTACAAAAAGTCTACACGCGAACGGTGACAAACAGATAATGAGCTATGACGTAGATCCGTCATTTGCATACCACCTGTCACAGTGCGTTGAGCGTTAAAGAATAATACATATTCATGATGCAAGCACGCGCCACAAATGCTACGTTGAGCAAATATATTAATTTATTGATTAAATCTAAATAGTAATAACGACACGCGCACCTATTGTCACGTCATGAATTTGCATACGCGCTAAGTCACGATCACGCATTGACCCGATGCAACCTCGTAAGGCCAATGACATTTAGCCAATCAGCATAGCGTATTCAAGTGAGAAGCAGGCAATTGCTTTAGTGTATGAACATATTGGTGGGTTATTCACTCGGGGCTAAACTGACATGGTTTATGAATATTGAAAAGGTACCGATGGCGAAGTTTCACGAAATTTCTCCAAACTCAGTATGAATACACGTGAGTATTTGCTGCAACTTACTAGGCAGGTGCATTGTACAAATACAACAGGTATGGCAGTAAAATAACCCTCCCAAAATGGCCTTCAGGCTCACAGTTGGCACACCGCACTGTCAATGTAAAATTGCGTGTTGTCGTAGAGCTGATTGCGTTTGAGTGAGAAATGGCACCTAATTTTCAACTCGAAAGGTACCGATGTAGAATTTTCACAAAACTCTACAAATGAGGTATATAGAGCAAGCTTGAAATCTAGATTTTCATAAAAACCAAGTGCATTTAAACGAAAAGACATATTCTGGGAGGTATGAGTTCGTAAAGTCGAGAGTCCGTGTAAATGTCCTATACCTGATTGTGCGCTCTGCGCGGTGCATTTAAAAACGCTCGTTTCCTATGGAGGATGTCACCACACTTTTTGTAATGAGAGGCAAAAAAAAAAAAGTACAGAAAGAAGAAAAAATGATGGTGTTACATTTCCGTCTGTATAAATTAATATTTTTCCCTCTCCCCTCCCTCCCCCGTCCCTCCCCCCTTCCCCTCCCCTATCCTCGTCCCCCCCCCCCCTCATCCCCTCCCCTAATATGAGAGGTAAAATGCACAGAGCATTTGAAAACCAATTGATAGAAAAAGTAACAATGAAAAATAAACGATGATATCACATTTCTTCTTGAATGAAGATATGGCACAAGATATCGTAATTGGGCTTCTTCAGCTACTTCGTGCCATTGCTCTGATTTTGTTGGTATTTTCTGATAATTGCTGTCTTTCAGTTTTAGCTTTTGGAACAGATTATTCACTCACTGTCAAAATAATACCCTTTTGTTAAAGGTGGAAAAATGTCTTTGTTGTGTAATTTTTTGTTTTATGCCATGATTGATACATCTTTTCTGTGTGATAAGCTCTGTTCAGCCACTGTTTACTCTGTGTTACAATGTATATGTTTTGCTGCAAAGTATGAAGTACTACATAAGATTACAGCACACCTCTGACCAATTTTGCATGTTATTTGGGACCAATTTGAATGTGCATCATTTCACTTCATATTTTGTCATCTTCTTCTGCATTCCTGAATTGATAAATCCTCTCTTGTCCAAAAAAATGCATTCCGAATTTCTTCTTTTTTTTTCATTTCACTTTATTTATTGTTTATGCATGGTACAAATAAACAAATCTCGTTAGAAAAGATACACATTGATTCATCAAATAAGCTAGATGTGTCTGACTTTACCGTTAGCTCATCTTAAAAGTGTATCTGTACACCATGAACATAAAAGAGACGAGTTTTGGAAGAGGCAATCCACCACACTGCATTTGTGTGGTGGCTTGCTGTAGCGGCAGTAACATGCGAAGATGAACTTTTATAGCCCTTGTTCTTGTTTTTATGTCACCACCCCATGGGGTGCCAGAGGGATCTGTTCCTGAAACTGATGTAGCTTTAACTTCATTTTAGAATATCCATGATCATATTCAGGTAGGCAGATATCATTACACAATTACTTATGAGGTTTTTTTTTTTTTTTTTTTTTATGACTGTATATATGATAAAATGAGAGACAAGCCCAAACAGTCAAGGATTTTGGCTAGTGATTAGTGTCTATTGTTGATAATCACCTTCCACCTGGTTACTTTCATACAGTCATATTCAGATGTGTACCTTATTAATGTTGTTAGAGTTTGTTTTGATGTTGTTACGTGGAGTCAACCATAGACATTGTAGTTGCCTGTTATCATGGGATTTACTTGCACTTTTTTTTTTTTTTTTTTGCTTCATGTGCCCTACATACACAGTAAATGCTTACACCAGGGCCCCATTATTAAAAGATATACTGTAAAAGTGGATATTTTCGTGCGACTGATTTTTCATGCTCAATAGGGTTAGAAGAGTTATGTGTGTTTTTAATTTTGCAGAATCAAGACGTCAACTACTGGAACATATGACAAGCAGAAATATTTGCATGCTTTTATTTTTGCGCTAGTTTCCGGTTGCGCAAAATGCACCAAATTTTCAACAAGTCGAAAATTTCTACTTTTACAGTAATAGATTATAAATGTCCTTGCCACACACGCTGCCATAGATTTACCATAGTAATCAACTATATAATCAATTATAACTCTTCATAAAACAGGGTCCAGTTATGACAATGTCATTGTGATATGCATGCTGAGGAATCCCATTTTTCCAAATTGTTTCATTCATAGCTGTTGAGATGATACACTGTGTCTTTATTAAAGCACAAATTGACTTCATTCCATACTCCACGGACATGCCCACTCTTTGTTTTGAAGCCATACAAAAGCACAACAGTAAAAGGGAGAGGGGGAAATATTTATGAACATTGTTATCAACAGACAGACTGTTTTCTGCAGTTTGTGTGATGAAACAGCCAAATTCTCATTTAGGCTGCTAACAAAGGTTATAGAATTTGTGTGCTATTCACATTCATCTCAATCTTTATGCAGTATTAAATTTTATGACCCATTGTCATAATACCCTGATACAGTCGTAGAAAGTGAAGTAGAAAGTGAAGTAAAATGTGAAGTAGAGAATTTTGGCG